>NC_030851.1:41158511-41236440 GCF_000208745.1 Theobroma cacao
TATATATATATATATATATATATATATATATAACAAATAATTAAATGTACAACATATATATTTATTTGTATTCTCCCTAAATATTTTTGTGTTTATGTATATTGTGTGTGTCTGTATGTGTGAATATTAAGAGATATTTTTATTGTATATCAAAAAATAAACATTATAATCATATTTATTAAGCTGTAGTAGTTTTATTTATTTTATAATTATATATTTAATTATTGATATAATAAGATAAATTTTGTCTAACAATTATTATGAAGGGATGATATTATATCAATGATGTTTTTGAAGGTGTTATGGTCACCCTTTCAAGGAGTGATACTGTTGAAAGGGGTGATGGAGGTTCATTAGCTAGTTATTATCACTTAAGACAATACCAAACTGATGATCCTATCACTGCTAGTTGCATCACTCCTATCACCCTTATTACCCATAGCAAAATCCCCTAAGAGAATAGGACTTCATTTTTAGAAAATGATAGAGAAAAAGGAAAACAACAGTCAGAATTGTATACTGATCTTTCCAATTGATGTTTATAATATCTTGTGCAAAATTATAGGCTGTTGATCATCCTTACCTTGTGGTATATTCGAGTACTGCTTCACAAAGGGCTGGAAGCATAGTAAACAGTGATAAGAATAATGATGAACAAGTATGTGGCATTTGCCATGACCCTACAGAAGAGCCAGTGGTGAGTTGCACTTTCTGTTTGTTCTTTTTAGTACTTTTATTCCTGTAGTTCTTCTTCTTGGCTTTAAAAGCATGTAACTTTTATACAAGCTCAAAACAGTTATACTAATTGACTCATCCATGGTCATGTTTGAGCAAGTCGTAAGAATGAGAAGTCACTTTAAAGGATAGGAACAAAATAATTGCTACAGATTGATTCTATTTCTATAAAACTGATTTATACACTCTCCATCTCTGTGATACTTTTGAACATCCAATTAAGTGAAAAAGTTGGCAGAAGATGTATCTTTCCTTTACTTTTGGTTTGAAGTGCCTAGTTCTAATTGTTTCAGGTTACTGCATGTGCACATGTCTTTTGCAAGGCTTGTCTGATTGATTTTTCTGCCTCCTTGGGACAAGTCTCATGCCCATCGTGCTCAAGATTACTCACTGTTGATCTGACCACAAAAGCAGATGCTGGAGGGCAGTCTAGCAGAACAACACTGAAGGGGTTTAAATCCTCAAGTATTCTAAACAGAATACAACTAAATGATTTTCAGACAAGCACAAAAATAGAGGCTTTGGTATGTTTTATTGGAATTCTCTTGAATTGAAAAAGAAGTTGCTAGAATTCTACTCTATGTTGCTCAACCATCAGTTTGCATTATCTAGAAGAGTTGTTTATGGCTATTTTATATCTGTCATTTATCATTTTTTGGCATGACTTTACTGATTGGTTAAGAGTTTAAAAAAAAAAAAATCCTTTTAAGGCCTTTCAACAGTAGGTTTGGAGTTCCCATTTGGCTTGTGTTTTTGAAATTCAAAATTCTTCTGCAAATTCTAATTTCCAGTGGCTTTATGTGTAAACTATGTTTTGATTGAAATTGCAAAGCTAGTATTTGAGCATCAATCTGGTCTGTCTTGTCATGCTTCAGTAATTCTATATATCGCTTATAAATTCACTGCAATGTTATGTGCTACTCGTTCTAGAAACTAGAAGCAGCTGAATTCTTATGTCAAGGTGAATGGATGATAACAATGAGAAAGATACATGAAAGGAATAGGTAATACCATATTCAATGGCATGAATGAAGCAGCTATAATAGTAAAGTGTCTTGGTCTGATCATGTAAACTGATTTAGGTCACTGCATTTAGAAGACATGCTTTTCGAATTATTATTGTTGTTGTCATTGTTATTACTTTTAGTTTGACTGTGATCATTACCATGAGCGGACTGGAAATTTGCCTCTGTATTGTATGGCATATCCATATTGTTTATAGTTCCATCTCTTGATTCTCTCTGCTGACTGGGTTTGCTTGATTTTAGAGGGAAGAAATTAGTTTGATGGTGGAGAGGGATGGTTCTGCCAAAGGAATTGTTTTCAGCCAATTCACGTCTTTCTTGGATCTCATAAATTACTCCCTCCATAAGGTTTCTAAAATGAGAATGGAAAAAACTCTATTTTAGTTCTTTCTGTAGATTAAAAAGATGTAATTGTGATATAGTGGCCTGTTTTGCAGTCTGGCATAAACTGTGTTCAATTAGTAGGGAGCATGTCCATGGCTGCAAGAGATGCTGCAATAAAGAGATTTACTGAGGATCCAGATTGCAAGATTTTTCTCATGAGTTTGAAAGCTGGAGGTGTCGCCCTCAATCTTACAGTGGCATCACATGTAAGCAATATCCTCTCTTTAGGTCATCCAATTATATCTCTGATATTTGGTGGGATCCATTTGCAAAAGCAATTTATTTCATTTCCTTCTCTTAGCTGGAATTGCATTTTTTGCAGTTAATAATTTCCTACTTTCAGATTCTTGACTATGGTCAAAAATGAATACTAAAGTAGTATTGCTTGAAATTCTATTAAGTTGCATAGGCTCCATTTCTTTGCTGATTAAAACTCAAATTTTTAGTTGGTTTTTGGTTCTCTTTATAAGTTATCATCTCAAACCTTCATTAATCCTCATATTAACACCCTTTCTTCCATACAAGTCATCTTCCACCATCTATGAATAAGGAGAAAATTGACTAGGGCACTTTTCTGTCCAAATTTATTTGACACAGATATTTCTGTTATTTGATTTATTTAAATTTGTCTTGGTTTCTACTTCATTCTCGTCTGGAGGTATGTATGTAGTTTATCTTATTGATTGGGAAAAAGGTAGGAAAGGGCAGCCGAGGGCTGGGGAAGGTGGTTTGGAATGGTATTCGGTTGTAAACATTTTCTATGTTCTTAGAATGGCGTCATCTTTGAACCTGTTTAGGTTTTCTTGATGGACCCTTGGTGGAACCCAGCTGTGGAGCGTCAAGCACAAGATAGAATTCACCGAATTGGCCAGTGTAAACCAATAAGGTTGAGCTTCTCCCCTTTGGTCCTCAAAGATTCTATGGAATTATTAGCTAGGTTCATTTCTCTTTTGTGTTAATGGGACTAACGCATCCTTCTGGTATAGGATTGTGAGATTTGTTATTGAGAACACAATAGAGGAGAGGATTTTAAAGCTGCAAGAGAAGAAGGAATTAGTATTTGAAGGGTATGAATCAATTTAAATTTGAAGCAAACTTTACTTGTCAAACTGATATAGAACATTTTGGCAATTTGATCAATGCTATTCTTTTGTTTCTAATGGTTATAGGACTGTGGGTGGCTCTACAGAGGCTCTAGGAAAATTGACAGAGGCAGACATGAGATTTCTATTTGTGACTTGAGCTGGGATGAAGCAAAGTTGTGTTGTTGCAGCTGTAAACTTGTAACTCTTGTTCAAGTGGTGATGTGAATATTGCTTGTCAAGTGTTGGTTTTCTGAGGTGGATTGTTTGTTTAAAAGTAAAAGTAGCAGATGTCAGAATTTCAGTTTCTGGTGACTATGTATGTAGCAAGTAAAACTAGTGGTTTTCTTTGTGTAAAGATAAGATTTAAGACTAGATTGAAGAGGCAAAATATCTCCGGGTGTCCTTGGTTCTTTCATTTTGTTTTTATATTATGAGTTAATGTAGTACTGCAGGAGAGTCGAATTGTTACAAGTGATGTGACGGTTATGATTTTGCTCTTAATCTGTCAAGGGTTGGACGAAAAAGAGCAAAAAGAAAAGGAAAATTTTTGTTTTTGTTTTTGTAAATACATGCCTTGTTTGGTAATTATGTTTCCCAAACCCAAAAACTAAAAACAGAATTTGAAAAAGAAAATATAAAATCAAGTCGAATGCTAAGCTGTTTTTCAACTACATTGGTAGTGTGAAGGCAACAGGCGAATAACTCAGAGATGTTACATCACAATTAACAAATCGATTATTACTATTTTGACGTTCAATCGTCCACGCCCTACCAAAGGGCAAAGGGGACGTGGAAAAGCATGATTGCTTTACTTGCCCGGCAATGCAATAAATAGATTTTCGTCGGTGGAAACATACACCCCAAGTATCTGTTCCACTTCAATTCAACCCTCCAGAGCAAAAAAACTCAAAGCAACACAAACTCAAACTCCTTTCCTTTGAGCTTTGAGCATGATTCAGCTACTCTACTCTGTGATAATGCTTCAGGTGGGTTTCATAATCACCCTGCTCTTCAAGACCCCTTTCAGAAAGCTCCTAATAATGGCGTTGGATCGGGTCAAGCGAGGAAGGGGCCCCGTCGTCCTCACGACCGTCGCCGCCACTCTCATGGTGGTGCTTGCATCCACCCTTTACAGCATGCTCAAGATCCAGCGCCGCACCATCGACGCTGCTGCCCTCAATCCCACCGACCAGGTTCTTATGTCCAAGCATATGCTTGAAGCTTCTCTCATGGGTATTTCTCTGTTCTATTTTATTTTAAAGCTTTCCCCTTTGTTCTATTGTTTCTTTTGCTTTCAAAATTTCTGATTGCATTGGTTTCCTATGGTTGGATTATGTTAGTTAATTATCTCAGTGATGCCGTAGTTAATTTGATTTTTACCGCTCCAGTCCAGTTGCCTGGTCTGGTTGGTGGTTAATAAAATCCGCTGTTGGTAGCAACATATGAGAAATGCAAATTTTATCCATTCATCTTTCAATTTCCAAACAAGAGCATGTACAAGCATAGCACATTTAGTTATGCATGGCATTCCACATTCTTATTTCACCTTCTGTATGTATCATTTTCATTTAAGCGCTAGTAAGTCCCAATAAGTAGTATTATGCTGCTAGCTGATAATCACCATTCTGTAACGTAGTTTGAACTTTCCATTAAGGAGCTGATGTTTTTATGCCATTTATATAAATGGCCTGCAAAAATTTAGAATATGCAAATATATGATATATTTGTGTTTGTAAACCTCTTAAATAGCATTACCTCAGAATCAGTGTTGCCTAATTCTTGGCTTGTAGATGCCTAGTCAGTAACTTTTTTTTTTTGATAGCTAATAGAGAAAAAGTAAATTCAAGTCTGTTCCTTGGTGCATTAACTAATGATATTCTTTAAAACTTGCTTATAAGTCTGAATTGACTGAACTAGATACATGTATTCAGTTTTAATGCCTGAAACTATGTTGACTTCTGAAGAACTAGTAATTTTCATTATGTTTTCATTTGCTTCCATGTCCCTCTTGGTTTTACATCCCTATCTGAAATACTTGGTATATTATTTCTTGAATGGCTGCTTTCTTCTGCAGGAGAGGGTTTGATAGAAATATAGGTTAGACATGATGAAAGCTGACAGTTTCTTTTGTTTTTCTTTGAGTTGAGTGGATTTTTGTAATAATTCTATGATCTGGTTATTTAAAATTAACATACGACGTAGCTTACTTTACTTACTTCATGCTTGTTGATTCAGTGGCTTGTTACTTATCCCATTGAAACAATGTTTTGGTGCCATGGTAATGCTTTAGCCCTTAAAAGTTTTAGCAAGGTAGGCTACAGTTTAGTTGGCTTCTGATAGTCTGTGTGGTGAGGAGATCCTCTTGCTAGTTTTCTGTGCTATAAGCATATGCATCACGTAATATATTTATTTCTTAATAAATAATTACTAGGAATTGATTTCTATGAAAATTTTCTTGCCCAAATATCTGGGAGCTTTTGTATTAATGTTGTTTTCGTGAGTTACATGGAACTAATTGTAAAGATTGAGTTGTATGTGTTATTGTCTAGATTGCTTGGTTGCTAAATGGCTCAAAACTTTGAAGTTTTCAGACACCATAGTATATACTCATCTCTCTTACCTTCTGCTATGCGTTCTAATTGGATATAGATATCAGGAGTGTCATTTTCTTGTTGCTTTTCTTTTGAATGTATACTTTATTTGCAGGTTTCGTGTTATTCCTTGCACTGATGATTGATAGATTGCACCATTACATAAGAGAACTTAGGTTCCTCAGGAAAAGCATGGAAACTGCGAAAAAACAAAGCCAAGGCTACGAGGACAGGAAAAACGCAGGGGAGCTTAAAGCCTTGGGGGAAGAGACTGTTATATTGAAGACCAAGATCAAGAAGTTAGAATCTGAATGTGAGACAAAATCGAAGGAGGTCGAGGCTGCACAAGCTGAAGCAGAGGCGCTTAGGAAACAATCTGAAGGATTGCTTTTAGAGTATGATCGTTTGCTGGAGGACAATCAGAATCTTCAAAATCAGTTGGAGTCAATTGAGCAAAGTTTGTCAGAACCGGGTGCAAAGAAAAACATGTAAATTGCTCTTTAATGCGGATGTTAGAGATTTTAGTGGGCAGAGGAGCTGGCACCTGGCGGTGGTTGTCACTAGATATAAAAATAAATAATATGAAACTGAGAAAGCTTTGTGCCGCCATAAATGGGATAAGTTGTGTGTTTAAGGCTTGGAAAAGGCCCAATGCCAATGCCCCAGCAACTGACTTTACATCCGAAAGATGTAGTTGTAGGAGTAGTAGTAAATAGTAACATTTTGTGTGTAAAAGAAAACAGAGGCGCTTGGGCTCTAAAGCCGGCCTAGCAGTGGCGCTCTTACCCAAGTACCGTGGGTCGTGATTATTGGAACGACAATTCAATAATCAACAAGATAAGCCTAAGTGAGTAAATAGTTTCACAGTAACTATTGAATATCCATTGTTTCTCTTGTCAACTTATTTTTGTTTGTTTATAATTTAGTTTATTTCCAAGACAAATAAGATTAAAAAAGAAAAAGGACAGAGATTTTTGGTACTTATAATTAAGTGACTGTCGACTAACATCATTGGATGGGCCAAGTCCAAGTCCAGAGCAGTTAGTTTGAAACCACAGGGGCTTAGTGAACTGTAGATTAAAAAAAACTTGAGGGGGTTTTTGTCTTTTTTGTCTTTGCTATGTTGCTGTTGCTATGCCATTGATTACAAAGATACCTGAAGGTCTCCCATGTCTATCTTCCTCCCTAGTCCCTTAACAAGTGCATCTGACTCCTGTCTCAGTCATTGCCGTGGCGCAGGAACCACCTTTTCGTTTCCTTTTTGTTATTTATTTATTTTCCTCCTCCTTTTCAACTCTCTTCTCTAAGCCGCGGTTTCCGTCTCTCTCCTGAGTGTGTGTGATTGTGAGAGAGATACCGGTTAACGTCTCAGGTTTCTGTTGTTTGGTACGTTTACTTACATCTTTGGGGTTTGTTGCAATTGGCGTTTCCCGTTTGTAGGGGGAATGAGCGGTGCCTTTAGTCTATTTGAGTCATGGCATATCCCTTGTACCAGATTTCTTTCAAGAACCTTCCAGTTTTCAAGAGGTTAAGACGCTTCCTTTTTATCTGCTTCTTGTTAAAGATAAATAAATTCCATTATTCCCATCTTTGCTCTCCAAATGCAGGCTCCTACGATATGCAGAGGCCTATCAAGCGTCAGGCCTTGTGCTTCTGTAGAAACATGCAGACTGTAACTTGTGAGATCGTCGATGCAAGCTATGTACCCGCTCCCCAAAATAAACCCAAGGTTCTTTTATGTTTCTGGTGGATTAAGCATTTTTTTTCTAAATTTGTTTTATAATAAGCAAAGCAGCGTAAGCCTGCTTTTTTCTCTTAAGCTACCAAAGGCTTGTAATTTTTAGAAAGTTGTTGGAGCAAGATACTGTCTTTGGTAAAGTCTAAACGTTGGTAAATTCATATACTATAAGATTGTGATCTTCGTTTCTTTCTTGCTGGCACAAAATGTACTAATGGCTCATACAGTCTTGTGTCTTCTATTTTAAGGACTAAATATGTATCTGCATGGATGGTGTTGGAAATTCTTCAAGAGATGAGACATTAGTCTGTGAATGATTATTCTCATGTCTATATGACCGTTTATCACTAACCATTGAGTTTCACAGGCCAAGTGACCATTTATCATTTTCATGACCGTTGCTTCATTCTATATGTAGACTTATGTGGTATGACCAAGTCCATATCTTTACTCAGTGAGTCAATGCAAAGGGTTCTTTCTTAATGATATGATATATTATTATTCTCATGTCTATAAGTTATGCACATCACATATGATTATTCATTAACCTGAAAAAATGGATTTTATGATGGTTTTTGTTTGATTCTAAGGATAAACGATCACCACAAGTGGAAACTATTGGTGCATTTCAAAAGCTGCCCATGGTGATGCCATCAGTTGATATTTTCCATTCTGCGATGAGGAAGGCAAAGAGGGTCTTACCTACAAAAGGTAATTGAATAAATTCATTCATCTGGTCAATCTTAAATTCAATTGCAACATGTCAGATTGTTGGTCTAGCATGACATTCTGTTTCCTCCCTAGGGATTGCCAACATTGCAAGGAGAGAAAGAAACAGAGGTGCAAAGCAACTTGATGCACTGATGAAAGTATGATATTATTCCAGTGTCTATTGATTCGTTTAGAGTAGAAGACAACTTCTACTTTGTACTAATGAATATATTGCTTGAATATAACATTTTTTTTATTTGCTTCATCTTCAGGAATTAGCAGTTCCATTAAGAGGGTACATAGAAAACTTCCCCAAAAGAATGTACTTGCATCCTTATGAACGGTCTCTTATTGAGTTGACACTTGGGGATGGAAATTATGAAGAGGTAACACTCATGAATGGCTCAGTCTTGATATTCAAGCGTTCTTAATTGAATAGATTGGACCTATATATATATATATATATAAAATTATGATGCTTTTATCTGTTCAATCTGTGAGCACTTCTGTTCCCCTCCCTCTTGATGAGTGGCTTTTGGATGCGAATGTTGAACTTAAGTGCTGTCCCTATGGAATAGCATCTTATAAGTAAGCAAAATGGTATCCTTGTAAGTTTTATTACTGTACGTGGAAGGTTCATTCACCCTTTGGTCCTTTCTTTCAGTGCCATATTAAAACATAATAATTGTCGTACCCTTGTGTGCTTTTTGGAATTACAGTATTCAGAAGGTTCATTCACCTTTCCCTCTTTTCTTTCAGTGCCATATTAAAATATAATTATTGTCTCAACAGGTCTTGAGAAAGGTAGATGCTCTAAGGAAGAAGGTTGTATCTGTTGGAAAGGAACATGCTTCTCTCTGTGCCAAGGTTATATTCTTCCCTTCAAACTATATTTAAAGGAATTTTTTTGAAGGAGATGGTCCTTAACACCTATTCTCTTTTATTTGATGTGGCAGTGACATTCAAACACAAATTGAATTTAACAATTGACAGTATAATATAAGCTATGTGAATCCGCTAACTTTTTGTATGTTTTAATTTACATCATAAGGCATGGGAAATCTTGATGATTTTGACTTTAGCTGGACTAAAATTGAGAAAGATTTGATATTCCCCTTATTTTATGCAGTCTGAAATTCGTAATAACTTGACATTTATGTAGCATGAATTTGTTCCTCGTAAGTCAATTATCTACTGATTTTCTCCTTTGCAGTCTTTATCGAAAAGGGAAGCAGAGGAACGACTGACTGAGGTAAGTAATTGTCTGCTTTCAATACAGATCTTTATTGATATTCATTAGTATTATTAATTTAGTATATTTTCTGTTTAGTTCAGGGTTTGGAGAAACTTCAAGAAATCTTCAAACGTGAAGGGCAGGCTGTTGATAACTTATTGTACATTGCCAAGGTATATAAGTAGAAATCTTTTAAAAGTATCTATTTTATCAGAAAGCAATAATTAACTCAAAGTGTAGAACTAAAAATGTAGAATAATAACCTTTTCAGTATGGAAGCAGGAATTAAAAATGTCTATTTTGGCATAAGGAATAACTAAAAATAGAACAATATATGTTGCTCGGACTGTTTATTTTTCCTAAAGAACTCATGTCATGTATCCAATAACTCAAAGTGCAGTTGGATTTGAGGGTATGAGCCTCCAAATATGAGGAAAATTTTACGAAGAGGACAGTATAGGGATGCATACCCATATCCTACATTTATACCAGAGTTTGAACAATAGCTCTTAAACTTAGCTTGACTTCAAAGAATACTATAAATTCCGAGTTTCTTGTTATTTAATCTTGAATTTTCTTGACATGTGTTTTCCGTAATTGATGTGTTCTTTTGCTAATACAGGCATGTAGATGGGCACATTTATATAGATTTGCACGTGCATTGGTGTTGCCTGTGTTTTTGCATGTGTACATGTATTGTTTCATGTGTAGCATCGTTTAGCAGCTGGAAAACCATGTCACCAGTAAACTACAGATGCATCATCCTAGAAAATGAATTTCTTTGCTGCCATATAGCAATTTACTGGAAGAGAATCATGCAAAATTTAGCTTAAGGATAGTTTTTGTTACATTCAAAGTACATACAATAATATGCATCTGCTAAGGTAAGGATGGACTTCTTCAATGTACAATGACTCTAAATTGAGTTTGTAGAATATGCACCAAAGCTTATCTTAAACATCCAGAATCATGATCTTAAACCTTAGTTTAAGTGATGATTCATGGAAGTCAATGCTGCCATTTGACATTTTTTTTTGGATGTTTAGGAATAACAACACTTTGCCTTTGAAGTTTGGAACATTGGAACATTAATTTGCTATTTGTCTAAGGTCAAGTCTTCTCATTGTTTTGTTCTATTTGTCAAAGTAAATACCTCTCATTGTTTTATTGTGTTGTATGAATGGGCTTATGCTTTATTGAAGTTGTAGCATTGTATGCTGTTTCAGTTTATTTGTAATGGCTTATGCTTAAATATCGTTAATTTTAAACTCGTAATTAATTGCAAGTTATCTTCAAATTATATGGTTTCCAGACTTTGCGGGCCATGCCAGTTGTGGATCTAGAAATGCCAACTTTGTGTCTTGTTGGAGCGCCAAATGTGGGGAAGTCATCATTGGTTCGTATGCTCTCAACAGGAAAGCCTGAGGTCTGCACAACTACTTTCCACTTTGCTTTCTATTCAAACTATTAGTCTTGTCTGAATAAATTATTATACGTGAGCGATATAAAACAGTTTAACTGGAGAAAAAGAATGGTGAATAGGAAATAAATTGGAGGAAAATCTGTGAAAAATAATAGAGCTTACTAGGAAAAGGATTATTAGGGGGAAAAACTTTTATCAAAGCATAAACGGAAGACTGTTAGTGAGAAATACTTTGAGAAAGTTGCAAGCCTGAAAGATTAAAAGCAAGTTTCAAGCTTTTGAAAGGTTCTGGTGCAATCACTTTTGGGGCATATTTCAAGAAGAAAAAGTTTTCTTTCTTATCTCATTCATCATCAAATGAAGAGCCAGATGTCCAGAGAAAAATAAAAAATTACTATATTGGCTTTGGTCCACCATATTTGCCTATTCTGGTATAGGCTTTGGTCCACCATTAATACTGAAACGCTATTAGCAAATTTGCTTTTAATCTCTTTTTGTTGACAGTTTCTCTTTTATGTCTCTCTTAGGTGTGCAACTATCCTTTTACAACAAGAGGAATTCTGATGGGTCATATTACTATAAACTACCAGCATTTTCAGGTTACTTTTTCTATAAGATTTTGGGTGATATCAACTTGTTATTACCTTTTATGATATGCTTACTGAAAACCCGACTACAGGTGACTGACACCCCTGGGCTGTTGAAGAGATGTGATGGTAAGGAATTTTTGAAATCTGTTTGGTAGTTTTTGCTAATTTATTGATTTTATATATTCTGAAGAATTATTTTTGCCGGCATCTCTCTCTCTCTCTATATATCTTGCTATCATTGTGCATGTAGGTACAAGTGTTCATGCAAGGGGATTTCGAATGGTTCTTTTACTTTTTTTTTGTTTTTTTTTCCCCTGAATTTGACCACATTTTCTTAGATTTGAAAATGCTTCAATGTTGACCTTGATTGCCAAAGTTCACATTGACTTGATGGACTTAGATATGAAATTTTGAGTCAATAGAGGGGTAGTGGTTGTCAAAGTTGAGAAAGAAAAGGAGCATGAACAGTTTGTGGGGAGCCAAACTAGCTATATTATAATTATATATTGGTTTTGATTCATCATTGTTCAAAATTCATGTATTCATGGCCCTATTTGAAGGCTATTTCCCTATAAAATTTGATTTGATTAAAGTGTTTTCAGGACACCCAACACTTTTCTTAGCTGTTAGTTGACAGCTAAACAGGTTGAGTCCTGTCTTTTAAGCTCAAGTTCTGATATTGTCATCAGCATAATGTCAACAGTTCTTTTGCACTCCCTCACCCCCATTGCAGAAGACAGGAATAATTTGGAAAAGTTAACACTTGCTGTGCTCTCGCATTTGCCAACAGCAATTCTTTATGTTCATGATCTATCAGGAGAGTGTGGAATGTCTCCGTCTGATCAGGTAACACATGATCTATTTTAGCAGAAAAGAAGGTCTGCCAGTTGTCTGAGATTTACTATATCTGGAGCATATGTAAACCCATTACCTCATGCATGTATCAGAATTTATGTTTGCTGGTGGGACAGTGTCAACAAGTGTCCACCTCCTAAGTATCTATAATTTGGACAGTAGTTGGGTTGCATGATTTGGATTTTAGCCTGTGGTAATTTTCTTTTATTTATCTAGATTCTGGTTTTTTGATAAGCAATATGAGATCTGGTCACTTTGTTTCCCATGTAAAAGGCCAGATCTTTTTCTCTAAAGATGAAAATTATGATTATTTCTCGTACACTTTTTCCATTGAAAAATTTCTTACATCACTGTACACTTTATGTTGGATTATGCAGTTCGTGATATACAAAGAGATTAGGGAAAGGTTTGACAATCATCTGTGGCTTGATGTTGTCTCAAAATGCGATCTTCTGCAAGAATCTTCTGTGGTCTTCATCACAGAAGATGGAGAAACCAATCATCTTGAATTGGCGAAGTATTTGAAAATAGGCCCCAAAGGTGCGATACATGTATCAGTAAAAAGTGAAGAGGGACTCAATGAGGTTAGTCAATTTTCCTCAAATCGTCATTTAATTTTCATTCACAGTACTGCATATACAATTTTTAGGAGTACAGACAGATAGGGATGAATCTCCCCATCTCTGCCCTCTCCATAGCATGTCCTTGTTGGGCATAGGTGCATAATAAAAAGCATTCCTTGTTATATATCCTACAGTTCCATTTGAAAATGTTATGGATCATAAGCAAACATTTTGAGCTAAGGTGACAATGGGATGAGATATTTTGAAAAGTCCTTAGAACAAATATCCTAATACGAAGAATATGTAGCCAGTTCATCAACTCTAATATTCTATGATTGTCAATATTTTAGGTAGGTTGTCAAATGATTTAAGCAAAAAGTGTCTTTGAAGATTTGTGCTGGTTATTCTCATTGATTTGCTTTCAAATTGCTTTGTGTTCCCCTGCAGCTGACAAATAATGTGCATGAGGTATTGATGGCTCAGATGGGCAGGATCAGAAGTTCAAAGATCCCAGAAAACATTGAAGTTGCTTAGATAGAGGGTTACTTCTATCTCCACCAATGTCCTGCTTATGTTGAGCTTTTGTAATCTGATTCTGATGGTATATGGGTGGTTACTTGCTCAACTTGAAGAAAGCAAAATGAGCTGGATGGTCAATGTGTTAAAAGAATTCTAAGTCAAATTGGCGTTTTCCTTGAGTTCGTTTGTGTGCATATGGAATGGATGATTATTCTCTAAACCTACCATTCGGTTAATCTCTCAAATTAAAATGTCGCCATCGCTAGCAATAGCCACTCCTTGCTTGATGCTTTTGCATGTCGGGCTTGGAATGGTCAGGTTGGCTGGTGGGTGGTAAAACACGCCCCACCATTGGCATTCACCTAGTTGTGAAGTGGCAATGCTTGAGCTGTTGAGCCAAAAACTGGTTGCTTGCCGAATCAATTTCCAAGAGTTGTGTATGTTCATTTAAAGAGTTACTGGTTTTGGTGTGATCAATTCATATATATTCATACTCTGCGCGCGAGTCTTTTTCGTTTTCAATTTCTAAACTAGAATACAAGCTTATATTACAGGGGAGGGGACGGTGGCAGATGAGCTCATCCTGATTTTCATCTAACAAGCAAAAGCTACGAGTGTCATCACGTCAATTGGGACCAGAAATGCCTTGCTCAATCGCTCAGGCAGGAGGGAGAGCTTGAATAAGTAAACTACCATAGCCCACAAACAAATTGGTTATTACATACATAAACAAAGATCTACAAAAGAATAAATGTCACCATCTATATGAACAGCTTGCACCAGAAATAATGGAGCAAGGCTTACAACATTATCAGAGTTCTGAGAGAATCGCAGGGATGTAATGAGATAGCTCTGCTGTGAGAGACTGAAATCCATTCACTAGTTGTGTGTGGAAATCCTGGTCTTCTTCTCCAATCAATCTGAAGTGTACTCGAATTGCACGCTTGCAAACAGCCATAAATTCAAGGAGTGCAGCAATGAGCTGCTGTAGCTCCTGAGAACGCAACCTTGTGGCAGGTTCACCTGACAAGAAGGCTGTGCACACACTCAGAACGCCACTATTCACCTGCATATATGCCGAATTTGTTTAGGCGGATGATACAAAAGGTACAAAAGCTTAATCACACAAACACTGTTGAACAACGGTATTAAGTATGGATTTCTGGCAAATCCCTCCTAGATAATTGCTTTAAAGCGAAAACAATAATGAACAAGAAATTGAAAGGCAAATAGAAAATTTGATGAGCTCACTTGAACTGCGACACTGCCTTGAAGAATTCTCTGCAGACTCTGGAGACGTGGCAATTGATCTCCTTCAGAACTACGAGGCTCTTCAAGCTCATTTCGTAAGGCAGCTGTTCGAGTTTCAATCATTCCAATTGCATTCTCTACTGGGGAAAATTCAAGTGATTCAGATTTTATGACCAAGAGCCTATTGACCAGTGCAGGGAATGAGCCTTCAGTCTGAAGAACAGTCCTCCTCTTCCATTGGTCTTCCAATCCACCTTGGGTCTTGCCGTTTTTTGTGAATGGAGTATCAAACAAGAAGCGGTCGAAGACACGTGCACGGACAGTTCCAGTCGAAAGAGAAAAGATTCTCTCCCTTCTGCTTCCCAAATCTTCATCTTCCATGACTGGATCAACAGCCGTTATTTGCAGGTAACAGACTCCAGGCTGCAACTCCTCTGCCTTCACTTGTCTTGAATCAGGGATAATGTGCAAAGTATGATTACCATCCATCCTAGATTCATATATATGACTAAGTTTTTCCATTATGTCACCCAAGCGTACATCACGAGGTTCTCGGTAAACATATTCCTTCCGGTCCAGCTTGCCAAATCTCTCCCCGTAGAATCCAACCCTATAATAAGTAGCATCAGTGAATGGAATAGGGCTTGACTCCTGCTCAAGGATTGATTCGTAGATATTTGTGAGCAATGTATGACATTTAGCCAGCTGTCCGTATGCCCTTCTGCTCTTATAAACTGGAATTACAAGTTCCAAAATGCTTGCACAGAAATGATAGAGCTCAGCTTGAGAGAAAAGCTTATTTGCAAGCTGTAGGTACTTAACAGCAGAGTCAACAGTGAGCTTGGAAGCACCATATCCCTCAACCTCAGCAGCTGATGCCTCAGATGTTATTTCACTGCTGACCATAGGACAAATTTTACGTAGAGCTGTCACATGATCCTTGCTCCAAACACCATCATTTCTAGCAACAAGGGCCTACAACAGAAAAACTCATAGATGATGGCAAAATATGGACAAATTTGCAATTAATTAGCAGTCTTCTTTCTTCCTTTTTTTTTATTTCTAATTTCTTGGCAGCCTTTTTTCCTCTTTATCTGTTTGCCTTGGAGCAAGGCCTTTATGTCCATTTAGCAGGTGAGCCTTCCATTTTAAAAAAATACCGAAAAATAGTCAGTTCCTGCTTTTGGTTCATGACATTCCACTTCCATAACATGTTAATTCATGATTTCTGAAATATAAGAACATGACAACAAATACTTGGAAGTAAGAAAATGGCCAAAATTTGATAGTCATGTTGTTCTCGGCCAAAAAATAGAAAGACTAATGGTCCTTAGAAATCTTATGAAGGTTGCAGGCAAACAAATGTCTCGAACTGACTTACCTGCATTACAACACCAGCAACAGCCACAGCACACTGTGCAGCTTCAGCCCAAGACTGCATTTCTTGATGTGCATCACACAAATGCAGCAACCACATTATGTGAAGATCTGGGACAGGGGCAAATGCCATTGCAAGCTTGTAAAAGCTTTCTGCCGCTGCATATCTATCCATTGACATCACAGAGGCCTGCGAAAAAAAAAGCAGTCAATATTGAGATGTTAGTACGACAGCATTTATTCATCCAGATCACAAGCCAGAAAAAGAAAACAGAACCATTACCACTTCCTGCTGTCAAAACTCACAAATTTTAGCCATGAACAAGCATCTTCTTCATTTGATCTTAAACTAAATTAGCTTAATCATTTAAAGGGAGTGGTTGCATTAGGCAAGCCAAAGCCCATCTCTGAATGAGTTCACGTTTAAACAACCAAATCCTCAATGGCTATAGTCCCATCCCTCCAGGTCACTTAAAGATCAAATTAGGTCTCTGTTGCCACCGTAAGGTGCGGCATGGTCCTGTCATGATGCTTAACTGCATATTCTGCAGAATTCCTTGACTATTTGTGTTACGAACATAGCACTTATTGGACAGTTGAATTGTACTTTTTAAGAGACATATTTCTAATGCCATAACGGTTGCATGAAGACCATACAGGAAACTACCTCACAAAAAAAAAAGAACTAAAAAATGTTCGTAAAATCAGTCTGACCAAAATCTGACAGATCTTTTGGACTTACCAACAGTGCATGCTCCAGACTAGCATCAAGGGCCAGAAGAAGACTGCCAGAGAGAGATTTCACTTCTGACCAGGACCATCGATTCTCTTCAAAATTTTCTGGAGTCACCAATAGAGAATTCTCAGGAAGTCCACACTCATTCAATAGGCCAGAGCTCTTGACCTCATCTGACATTTCCTCCAAAGATTTTCGAAGCCGCCGTGCTTCACCGCTTTCTTCAAGTGTCCCATCAGACTTCATCTGAGTCACCTGCATGTCAGACATTAGCTCGGATAATGTAATAGTCAGCATGACCCTCAACCTCGCAGTCTGCATGAAGTAGAAAGAACTCTGCAAAAATGAAAGAAATAATTGATGTCAGATTGAACAAAAGGAGCCAGCCCAATGGACATCTATCTTAAAATGCCAAAGGGCCTACCTTCACAAGTATTTGAAGCCCAATAACCGCTCTTTTCCTAATATTATCATTTCGGAAGACTGCAAGCCGAAGAAGATGAAAAGCAACTTGCTTTAAGAATCGATCATTGTCCCTAGCCATTAGGGTTGCCCCATGAAGATCAAAGACATGGTTGAAAACAGGTAAGAAAGCTTTCCAGAAAGCCAGTGGCTGATTTCGGGAAAAGAAGCTCATAATTATAGATGATAAACAATCAAGTTTTCCATAATCTGTAGCAATGCTATGGGATGCTGCCATCACAGAAAATTTCTCAGACATTTCCAAAACCTGAAGACTAACAGCAGCACTCAAGTTTTCTTCCCAAAGCTCCTGAAACAAACATAAAAATCAAGAGCAACCTAAATCAATTTCAGAACAAGACCAAATAAGTAACTTTGAAAACACTTTTATTTTTTTGAGAACATGATATTCTTATACAACTGTACCAGCTTTTGTCGCAAAATGGGGTGCAAAGATTCTCTAAGTGCTTGGGCTGAAGCTCCAATCCTAGAAGATTGTGCCTGAGCCAGAGCTTCTCTCAAGGAATATGGCTGGCTTGGGGAGCTTAGCTGAGAATTCACCCTCTGCCACAAGTAACCATTGTCAGGTGTTCCCTGCGGCTGCATTTGAGCAATCAAACAATGTATAAAAAATTTAGCAGATGCAGTTTTCTGTATCTACAAATCAACAACATCCACAAGCAAACACTGACTTCTAAATTTAAGAGCCACAGAAAAAAATACAATAATAACTCACTCTAACATCTTGTCTTGATGCCTCAGATAGATAATTGTTAATTGCAGGGGAAAGCTTATCAGAGTATTTTGGTGAAGTAGGTCCATCACCTACAGGATTGCGAGAACTGCTGCCTATAAGCATACCATCAGCAGGCTTTCTGTGCTGTAAGTACATCATGGAGAATTAGCACAATGGGAAGGGTAAGAAGTGACAAAGCCTCTGCTGCAAACCAATTTTCCATATTACATGGAAAATAATCATAAATTCAGAATGAAAAAGTACATAATGTTGACTAGTATTGACCAGAATAGAGGCGAAAGTCTAAGATAAGCTAGAGAAATAAATTTGAAACATACTAGATGTGCTTGAGCACAAGGTTACCTTTCTCTATAACATATTTGTTTCATGAATATTTCTTCTTATAACAGTTAATAAATGTTAATAATAGAAAAAGCTGACATTCAGCTTGCTTCAGTTTATTTGTGTTTTAAAAAAAAAACAAATTAAATCATCCGGCAATATTATTAGCTTTTAATGTTGTGGGAAAAATTAGCATAGAGTATATGTATTGAGTACTTTCTCACCCCATATACTTTCAGGCATATATATGACAGTATGAATATAAGCATACAAATATTTATTTTCCGTATACACATATTTAATAGGCGCAATGTTGTCCTATAAACAAATTGGTTGGCGGCAATCCAGCATCATCAAGGTTATTGGAATGATGTGATGAACGCTCAGGAGAACGATGCCATTAACTCAATTTAAACGACCAAATGTGTTTAAGCCACTCAAATGCTTCCTCTATATTCTATGCCCAATCATTACCAAGTTCAAGGGCTAAGACACCAACAACCTAGGCTGAAACTTAAAAGAAAAAGTTTAATCATTTATTGTTGTCAAGAAGCATAGGAGATAAGCTAAAGACAACAAATTAAACCTTAACCACATCATGGACCTGCCTAAACAAATAAATTAACAGAATCAACAAACAAGTTTGCACAACAAAAAAGGAAATTGAATATTTAGCTATATAGCAACCTCAAAAAGAACCAGGCATTCCTCCATGAGTTTGAAGAATAATCTAGTTCGAGCAATGCTTTGCTGCCAAGCCTTGACAACTGATGCCTCATCCAGATTACGCACGATTTGCAAGATAATAATCAAAACTTCACGCTTTTCAGCAGCATTTAAGTTGTAAAATACAGGCATTTCATCTAGAATCTGCAGAGAGGAGAAGCTCACTAACAACAAATTTATGCTGGCATAAATGCAGTCGTATCTCATCGAGGTCATCTTTAATACAATCCCATGCCAAATTTTAGACTCCAATATCCCATCCTATGTCCTATTTCGGATTGATAAGATTTGACCTAAGCTTTATGCAAAGCTCTTATGATGGAAGGATGCTAAAAGTTCCAGAGACAAAATGCAATACCAGATATGTAGGTTTTTCTTAGATGATACCAATGACAATAACTGCTTCACCTTCTCAGATGAACATACAAGTGAATGTGACACCAAACAGCCATGTAATTTTGTCACCCATCACTAATTAGTTCATTTGGGTTAAGAAAATTGTAATACCATTCAGGCAATTTCACAAAAATGCAAAATCAGCAATGTTGTACCACTGGCTAATCCTTGTAATCTATGCCATCATAGAGTCCAAAATTCCTAGTTCATGTTACAAAGGTTTTTAACTTAGGAATTCAATTAAAGTAAGCGGTGTTATCTGACATTGGTGAAGTTTTAGAGTTTGTTCTGGCCTTATATTCAAGTTGGAACGTCCCCATGTATTGTCAATTGGTTTTTTGTTGGATGCTTAACAAACTGGAAATATAAATCATCATGCAATAAGATTTCTATAATGCAATTTACCTGGCCAATAAGAGGAAAATATAGTTGGGCAATATATAGCTTGTCTTCAGGCTTTTGATACCGACCGTCAAACTCATGCTTACATAAAAGAACTACCAAAATTCTAGCTGCCTAATCACACCAAAAAGCATGTGTTATTAGAAAGCAATAAAGTATGCCACATATACTAAGCATGGAATGCATCCAAACATAAAAGATTAAAAGAAAGTTCAACATCAAGAGAGACAGAAATGAATATGAACATGATTATTTGAACCAGTTAAGCAGATTTTATCCAAACTCACCTTAGCACGCTGAGATAAATCATCATGATCCCAAGTAAGGAAAATTTCTTGAATCAAGACAGAAGACAGATAGTTCCTACAGCATAATATCAAGATAGTCAAGTGAGCGATGCTGGCATTGTCAGATACTAATTATTTGAGGGCTTGTGCGATCAACACAAGGCCAAACTAACCAATTCGGTTTTTTCAAGGAGAAATCTTAGAGAGAGAGAAAGAGCGAGAGGAAAAAAAACTACTGTTAGTGAATCCTTTGATAAAAAGATAAACTAATTAGATTACTCCATATCAAGGAGCATCACTAATTGACCTCTGGACCATTAGGGACAAGCGACATGGACGACAATCATGTGAAAGCAAGCCAAGATTAATTACCTAGATACTCTAAAAATATGACCTTTATTTGCCATTTTTAGGGCCCCATTTAAGCTGAAATGATACCATTAAGTAATTTTTATGTTTCTTTATAACGCCAGGTATAAAGACAATTTCGAGGTTTCTCAGATGTTGCAGATTTTGGATCTTAACAACTGTGATTTAGATTTTTTTTTCTTTTATTTATTCTTTATATTTTAGGAGTTGGTTTAAGTCAATTTTGGTACTTTCTTATTTTGGATCTCAAGTCCTTAAAAGATAGGATTGCTAGAACTCTACAAGCAGTCATGTAACATATTTTATTATGTAAAGAACTAGTTTCGAATTTCAGTAGCTCTCATGGTCTCTTTGAACAGCCATTTATTACACCATATACAAACTCACATCATTTTATGATCTAATTTTAACCCTAACCCAATATATCCATTCACAGACCAAGCCAGCAATATTTCATCCCAAACCCTTGGTATGCCAATTTAATACCATAGCAACTTAATCAAAACCCCAATTCTTCCCATGGTCACCCATTCTTTCGACCTGACTTCAATTGACCCTGACTAAGAACCTGAAAAGACAACTTTTCGTGCTCACCTACGAAAACAACTAATTTCTCATAATTTAATGCAAACCCCCTGACCCCTTCAAAGCTCTCCTACATCAGAGGTTTGGGTGGGTTATGAAATATCGGTAAACACTGAACTCTAAAAACGTGGAAGACACTATATTATTCCTTCTTCATGAACATGTGTATCATTCAATTAGAAGTTAAGCCCCTTATGCCAACTTTTACAATAACGAAATTTTGGTTGCATTCATAACTAAGGAAATACACTGTTCATTGTGTAAGATAATAACAATGAGGAAAAGTTAATGCCATCTATCATATTAGAACTGATGATAGTGTCAGAGCAACAAGACAACATTGTTATTTAAAAATACATTCAACTTATATAAGTTCTCCCCTGTAAAGAGGGATGTTCTCCATAAAGGCACAACATTGAGCAGAAATTTACATTGAGAAGGAGTGAAGCATACGAACACAAGAAGAATAAAGTACCTATCTGAAGGGTCTCTCCCAGGCATTTCCACAAAAAGATCATGATCACATATTATCTGCAAAAATATTAGCTTGCAATCATGCAGAACTGATTGACATACCCCAGAAAACTTGTCCAGATACAAGGACACCTGCAGCACGTAAAACTCATTTAGAAAGTGACTAACCTCAGAACAACAGCAATAACAACATGATCCAATATTTTCAGGGCCATATACCACCACCAGTTTATTGGAAGTAATCATTTCTCCTTTCCTTCATCCTTGTACATAAAAGAACCCTCTCACCCAAAAGTACAAATATCAGGTTGAGACAGGCCTCCAACATTTGCTGTAACTCATTAAAAAAAACAAGTCTACAGCTGTATGTGGACCTGAATGACCGCTTGTGCTTCACCTTATTAAATAGTAAACAGTTGTGGAAAACCAAAGATACTCAACTCAGACATGCAATGAATAACATCTGTTTTTGCAATCGTAGAGTGACTCTAGAAAGATATATAATCATCAAAATTGCCGACTAGATGAACTTTTTAAGATGTTGACTCATTGTACACATATGCCATACTGCATCCAAGTTTCCCAAAGCCGAAACTACCTTGTTAGTTCCTAAACTCAGAGCCATGGGATCTAAATTAACAAAGAATTCCTCACTCTAGGGATAAGTGTCATGATAGTTATAGACTCTTAAGATTCCTAGATTATCTAACACAAATGTCTATTTTCAACTCCCCCACAGAAATAATATGGTCACTAATTGACATTTTAAGAGGGTTGCTCACAGAGGTTTAGGTAATTTTGCTTCATTTTTTCTGTGTCCGATCAGTCATCATATCTAAACTTAATTGTGCTTCAATTGGATTTACTTGGATTTTATGCTAAAGCTTTTACTAGAATTTAGTGCGTTTCGACCATAATGCTAACCTTCTTTCTTTCTCAATTCTTCTGATGCCATTACACTTGTGTTGTCTATAAATAGCCTTCTACTGTTACATTTTTCACTCAATCAACTGAGATTTGCTTGATAGGATCAGAAGATCAATAGTGGATTCTGTAGGCTTGACATGTTTTTCATCATAAAGATAGAGAGAGATCCATTGTTACCAAAACTGTGATTGTCAATCAGAAGGTATTAGTTGCTTTAGTTACATTTATCCTTTTGATTTTATATTTCTTATTTTATATGTACACTTTTCGTTAGATCAAGAAATTTTCTTAGCATCAATCTAAAATATTTTTTCCTTGCAATATTTGAAAAAGTTCTCTAACCATTTGCATTGTTTGATACAATGACTTTTGGGTTCTTATTGTCCTGCACACCCTATATTTAAATTGGGTTTTTCTGTTGTGCTCATGAGTTATTCAGCTAAGTGATACTTCGAGTGCTTTCAGCTCTTGCTCTGCAGAAGCTTAGGTTTGCAATGGTGGAGGATGGTTGTGCACTGTTTTATGTTTTAGTAAATTTTTATTTTTAAGGGTATACATTTTGGGGCCTGGCTTTTGGACAAATATTTCAGTACTGTAGGATTAAGCCATTTCTTAGCTTTCTTTCCACTTTTTTGCTTTTGTACTTCATAGCTTGCTTGTCATTGTGCTGATTGGGTTAAGTCAAATGCAAGCAAAAGTAAACCATGATTAAGATGCTAGATGAGTGATTGATGACAGCCAATAATAATAATAATCAATTTTGTTGTTGCTTTCTCCAATTTCTTTGTTTGATAGATTGATAAGTCTCCTTTTGCTCAAGGATGTTAAGTACCTTTTCAACATCTACTGTCAATCTTATACCATGGATGTATTAATCTACGTGAACTTGGCAAAAATATTCTCATGTTCCTTTGTTTGACTTCTTTCGATCTTTCAGATATTAGATTCCATTTTAGTTAACCATGATAGAATTTTTTTTTATAGAGTTCATTGAAATAACAAGTGAAGATTGGTTTTGTTAGAAGATAAATAGCAGAAATCAAAGTTTGGAACACCATTTTATTCCCTAAAACATGTTTAATCATAGTAAGTAAAGCATTGTCTAATAATTCTAAAAGAATTTCAAAATAAGAGTTATTACCATTTTCCCTTATTCTATTACCATTTTATCCTATATCATGTAACTTTTAATAGTTTTCGTTTAGGTTTTGCTAAAGAAGTGCCCTAAGGGCACTCTTAAGGGTAGTAAAAGATACTATTTATAGTAATATTCTTGTATTAAGTGTAGTAGTTGACAGTTAACATTATGAATTCTAATTCACTGGAGAAGATATAACTCAATATGATAACTTAAGTTAGCAAAGCCCTTTCTCTTTATAATTATTTTACTACTGTTTTTGTTTCTACTTGACAGATATGGTATTATTTTCACTTTCATTAATTTCATACCCTACTCTTTGATTTATTGATCAGTCATCAATATATTCGTCATTCTAGATTATAAAAACTATATGTCTATATACCAACAAAATAGGATGATTGAAAAAGAATTAATCCAAAATGCTTAAGAAGTACTACATTTATTATAAAAAATTCTTAAAAAGAATTAATTTGGAGTGTTGTCCCTTGTTTGTTGAATATATTAACTCATAATTCTAGATCTTTTTATGAAAGAGGTTACATATTAAAATAAGTTTCTTCTACCTTTTTTTTTGGTTTGAAAGTATGATTAATATATTGTTAAAAATGTTATAAATCTATAATAACTATAAATATTAATTATAGACCCACAGTTTTATATCAAATTATTAAAAAGTCGACCTCCACATAGCAGAGGCATACCCTAAACCCTAGTAATACTACATCTGGAGTTTATTTGGTTGGGATTCATTAAATAAGTCCCCAGTATCTAGAGAAGGCTGTAATCATGGTCAATGGACCTCAGTTTTAGTCTCTAGGTATATGTTTTCAGAATTCTTGCCACAGATTCCTAAAACAAGAGTATGCTTTAGATTTATTAAATTAAAAAATTTTAATATTGTGGGTAGTTCGGCTGTTTCTGAAGAAAGTGAAGAACAACTTGTAGGCTTTAAAGAGGGGATCCAAACAGTTAAATTTCTATTCAAAAAGTTCCCTTAACATGCAATGGTCAATTCATGCTAGACTATGACACTAATAAGTCTAAAGAGCATCAAGTAACAGTTTTCGAATTGTTGTTGCAGATTCTTAGAACAAGAGTATGCTTCAGATTTCTTAAATTAAAAATTTTAATATTGTTGGGTAGTGGGGTTGTTTCTGAAGAAAATGAAGAAAAAATTGCAGGCATAAAATCAGGAATGAAATCGTGAAATTTCGATTCAAAGAGTCTCTTAACATGCAATGGTCAATTCAAATACCAGAATATGACACTAATAAGTGTAAAGAGCATCATGTCCGAGTTAGTAGAGTCTGTATTAGACTAATGAATCAAATAAAAAACATACCAATTCGAAAACTTGGCGAGGCTCAATGACAGACAAAAGATCATAACAAAAGAATGCCAAACTGCTGTTCAATCGTTTCGCCAAGCTTAGCCCTTTCTTACAACGCTCATGAACTTCAGTTAGAAGGCAATCATACAGCTGCATTATACATCTGAACACACCCTCTTTCAATTGCATTGGTGGAACATCTTCATCTATATTAAAAGAAAACAAAAACTGATTTATGGAATTGATGATAGAATACAAGCTATTTTACTTCTATGCTTTAGTGAGACCTTCCTCCAACTTACATTCATTGTAGAATTAACAGAATCATGTCAGTGTGAGGGCATGTGTTTGGGTGTGTCTGTATATATATATATATAAAAGGAGGGATCAATTTATATCGATCTAAGAATTCATATCTTTTTATGTAATATACACATTTTAATCCAATGTTAAATTTCATGATCTACTCATGTAATCATTCTTACCAAAATTTCAAGTAAATTAAATATACATAGTTAGTTTTGACATGATAAGACTTTCAACCATTAAATATATGTTCTAAAAGAAACAGTACTCAACCAATAGGATATAGATATCAGATTGACTTAAAATTTAAGCGCGTGAAAGGCATGAATATAATATTAACTCCAACACTTAACTTGTTAAAACATTAGCTGCAGAGAAAGTTACAGAAAGATATAACAGTTGGCAATTGCTACATTGGTTTAAGTATGAGAGAGATTCATATGCCTTCATGTGTATGCGTGTGTGTGTGTGTGTACACGCATGCATTGAAATTCTTCTTGCATGTAAGGTAAATCTACCTAATGGAAGACTATGATAGAACAGACGTGTTTGCTCCAATGCCATTGACTTGACAATTAGCTCAAGAAAAAACCAAGCCATTGCCAGCACATCATCATATACTGGTCCAACACGATAACCCTTAGCCTGCAGAATGGTATCATATATTAAAACTATCAAAGGAAAAAAGTACTAATAAAATACAGAATCAACAATGCAATGATTTCAGTCCCTATGATTACTAACTAAAGTCCACATTAGACTAACATTATAAGTAACTTGAGCACCAAGAGCTCAGCTGCTATTTGATAAAAAGTTTTGACTTCTTTGAAAATTTTAATTTTTGATGATTTAATTTTTTTCAGTGCATTTGGCTTATCATTTTGAAGATAAACCATAATTCCGATGAAAAATATTGAACGTGTTAAGTTAAAGCCTACTCGATGCATTAAGTCAATATTGCTTAAAAGTTTTTTATATACTGTAATTTTGTTTTTTAAAATTCTTCTTCAATGTGAAATGCCTACGTAATCATAAATTATAAAAGTATGCAAACAAAATCTCTTCAATATTTTATTTTCAGCATTCCAATTAGTTATGATTCTGAGGTTCCACTAGTCAACTATTAGAAATTTGTAAGTATAAAACCTGGGTAAATTAGAATAAAGTGAATAGCTTGGGTGATATAGGAATTTAGAAATTATGACATGACATTTTCTGATTAAGAATCTACTAGGTAGTAACATATAGAAAGCATACCACATCATTAAATTTAATCAAGAAAAAGGATATCAAAGCAGGAAGGAAAAACAAGGCAGCTAATAATAGTAACTACTGGGTAAATTACCTTACTACGAGCCAAGCTACCCCACACAGTAGACAAACCCGGATAAACTGGAGGTTGACGACCACCAAAGTCATCAAAAGCATAATCTACATAATTAACTAGAGAGCGATTTCGTTCAGCATCATCAACTGACTCTTGCTGCACCCTGCAAAAAAAAAAAAAAAAAAAATAGATTACACATGCTAAAAGAAAAAACTGATGTTCAATTTGATAAAACCAGAAAAGGCAATGCTCTTTGCCTTAACCAGTTCATAAAGCACATGCTAAACGTTCAAACAATAATGATGAAGGATGAGTTTGCTTCATAAGCATAAGATAAAATAGCCAACATGGCAGAAATTAGAAGACTGCATACATAAATAACATGACAAAGGTAATTTTGATTAAAATAAATACCCAAGCAGGCACAAGATTTTGACGTTTTCATGGTTATGATGAGTGCATTACATGTATTACGTAACCATCTGTCAATCAATTAACTAAAGAGCAAACCTGGTTAGGATATTGACCATGGCTCTGAATGCAGCAACCTGAAGCAATGAACCGAAATGAGATAGCAGCATATACAGTAAGCAAGCCAGTATAACATGGAGAAGCTAAATTATCATATGCTAGAGGAAAATATAAGGCCACTTAGAGGGGGAAGGGGAACACAAATTTTTAAGTGCATAAAAAATGAAAAAATTTAGTTTAACCTGAAGGGTTTCTCCACCATTCCCTATAAGATGGAGAAGCATATTCAGAATTGGGTGAAGAAACTGAAGCAAAGCAGTGGAATCAACATTCTTTAAGCTGTTAATTGCCTGCAACACATTATGAGTTTCATGTCATATATGTACATAAATGTGCAATGCAATTTTAAGAACATCCAGGATATCTGTATTTGGTAACATAAGATGCAAGGATGAAAACAGGCTCTGCCTGATTTAAAGTCCTGAAACACCCTTCACTTTCTACTTTGTCCTCTCTCTCTCTCTCTCTCTCTCTTCTTGCAGGGAGGGGGGGTGTCTGTCATGGAACAGAGGTATAGGCAGTTATACTATATCCGCTCATCCTTATTGTCTAGCCCGCTACAACTTCAATGGGGTTGTTCCTCGTTATGATTGTAATCGTTATTATTACAACTCAACACCAAAATCCAAATTCAAATGTGAAATGCCTTTTGCAAGTGAATGAAAGAGTGTTAAAACCAGAAAAAGAATTGAAATTGAAAGTATACATAAAGCGTCAACAAAATCTAGATGCCCAGCTCTCTATTATTTCTTGTACTAACTGGGAAACTTACATAGACTACTCATTATGGCAGCATGTGCAAGGTATGTACAAGCCATTTTCATGAAGACATTTTCTTTTAAGTTGCTTTTAGATTTTTTTTATATTTGGGGAAAGAGGGAAACCAAGCTCTCTAAGCAAAGGGATACATGCACCCACCATTGAACCAAATGCTCAAGGCAGTTACTTTTAGAAATTAAATATATATAGTTCTTAAATTTAATTGGTTGCTATAAGATTGAAATTTTTAAAAAAGATATAGATAAGCATTCATTAATTTTGTGCTTTAATTTGCATTTAGAATTTTAAAAATAAATACTTCAAATAAACCTAGATAAATATCATTTTTCGCAAAATGTAAATAAAATGCATAAATGAGCTCAAACGTCAGATTTTGGTTTGTCCAACTAATCAAATTATAAAATTGTAAGTAAAAGAATTGCAGGTGACATGAACTCCAAACATATTTTCAGACCTCCACCAAGACCCCAAAGTTCTGAATTGTAGGATGCATCAAGAATTAATGAGCTCAAACAAGGCTAACTTTGACTCATATATACTCTATTTTGCCCTGTTGGAATGCCAATATGTCAGGAAGCTCTAGCAACCTTTTCGTTTTGGAAGACCTAGAGATCAATAAACTTGCAAGTATTACAAACGACATGTGCAAGTGCGAGCAAATCTAAACCCTAAACCAGCAAGAGAAGGAAGATCACCTCCTCTGATGGCAAGGGTGAGGGGAAGAAACCCCCGTATTATATTTTTGAAGCAATTTGTTAACAGACTAAAAAGTGTTGGTTTTCCTTTCTTTTCTTTGCCCAAATGTCAGATTTTGGTATGTCCAACTAATCAAATTATAGAATTGTAGGTAAAAGAATTGCAGGTGAGATGAAACCCCCAAATTTTGGGAGCTCCACCAAGACCCCAGTGTTCTCATTTGTAGGATGCATCAAGAATTAAAGAGCTAAAATAAGGCTCACTTTGACTCATATATACTCTACTTTGCCCCCTTGGAAAGCCACTACGTCAGGAGGCTCTTGCAACCTTTTATTTTTGGAAGCTCTAGAGACAGATAAACTTGCAATTATTACACAAGCCACGAATGAGTGTCGGCAAAGATACAAATACCTATCTATGTCCATTGCTGTAGATATTAAATTTGAATTGAAGTATCTAGCTAGGCCTCCACTTCTAGTTATTCATCTCAGTTTATGATGTTCATCTTGCAATAAAGTAGTAAATTTCAACTTATAAAAACTAAATTAGGATATAATTAGGGGAAAAACACAATGGATCTAAAAGATAGAAAAATATGGAGATGAACCAAGTAGCATAAAAAAAAAGTACCTCCAAAAGTTCAGAACCCCAAGGTGGGCTTGTTCGAAGAGTGTGTCTATCATATTCAAGAAAAAAATCCCTGATGCGCTCATTAATTGGGTACACAGACGAACATAGTCTTAAGCGCAATTTGAAAATACTTTTTCCATCTTCCAAATAATCCAACCTCTCCTACAGAGAAGAGGAAAAGTAAACATGAATTGGCAATGTCAAGTTTCAAAGCCAAGCATCCAACTCGCCACATCAGACTGGAAACACAACTCATAACACTAATGGACTAAACTATCTCATATAAGCATAAAAAAGCTTTGCTTCCAACTATATGCCCTTGAATATCATTCATAAACACCAACAACACCAGACTAAGTCAAAGTAACAAGTTTGTTTAACAATACAAAACAAAAATACAACAAATAGATTGATTATAAACAGAATGACAATAGTTCATCAAACTACAGTGTAGAAAATAATAGAGCAGTTATCATATTTAATACTTAATGCTGCCAAACATACCTTGCCAGAATCCTGGAGATAATGTGGAACCAGTTCTCTCATTATTGGTAAAGAAATTTCAGACCGCAATCTGAATTTAAGAAAAAAAATTCAAATTATGGATTTAATGAACGATGGGACTAATGACAAGGAAACATATATTCTAAAATCTTTAATAATAATAGAAAAAAGACAAGAAAGTGCGACATAAATAAGCTGAAAATAAACCTTCGCCCCAGAAATGAATAAAAATTAGTAAAGCACCTAAGCATTTGTTTTCACCCCATAGATGAAGCACCCACTATTTCTCCAATTTCTCCAAAATAATTGATAATAATGGCCTATCACCTAACACCATCTAATGCTAAACTAAAAATAAGCATACTAAATCAGTGGTCCTTGGCCAAAAAAATAAAAAAACAGTTGTCCCATTTCATAACTAATTATCAATTTTTTAAGCATGAAGCAGTGATTTGTTATTTCCAATTTCAAGATAAAACGAGGAAGTTCAATTTGAGCAAATACATACTGAGCATGGGTGGACAATGGAAGTGATGCATATCCGATAACTACCTGCCAGGTTAACAAACCAAATGACTCTTCCTACAATATTAATATGATAAATAAAAAGGGAAAAAAAAAGTGAAGGAAGAGAAAGCTCAATAATAGCTCTGAAATATAAAATTTATTTTTAAAAAATGAATAAAAACTAAATTACAGATGAAGTCCATGCTATCCTTGTTTCTCGAACATAAATTCATGCAGAACTCACTGGTTTTGGAGCTTCGAGTTTAGTTTGAAGATCGACATGGAAGAAAGTAAATAAAAGGTGATGCGATGGTGTCCAGACAGCAGGCAGTGAAACTTTAATCTCATCATGGTAGCAGGCCACCCTAGCACCGACAGCAACTTGCGTGTGGGCACATTTCTGGAGTGATGAACCACGCTCCCTTGGATACATTGCCTAGTTGTAATAATTGGACCACAGAAACAAGTAAGATAAAATCTAGAAAACTGGATGCAAAACATCAACCAACACAATTACCTCTAAAGGCTGCCTACGAGCATCTGCATCATCCTTTCTTAGCTCAACTCGTATGAATAGATTCCTTTTCCGACTCAAACTCACAGTTAAGGGATATACATATAGACAATGAAAGAGCTGCAAGAATGGCTCATTTCTCATTGTTGTACGGAAGTCAAAAGCCTGAAACTGTCAGATGAATTAACATTGAAATTTAGATAAAATGAGTTCCACACAATTAACAATTAGCACTGCTGATTGAATTTTAAAAAAATATAAAATAAAATGGCTGATAGCATGCCAGTCCCAATGAGAAGATTCTCAGATGCACAGGAAAGTAGCAGCCAGATCACAATCATCAAATTACAAGGAGCATGTAATTTGGAAGACTGCCTACTTGGGTTAGGTTCAGTTTAATTTTTAACCCAAACCCAAAGTATAGGCTACTTAAAAAACTAAAGACTACAGCTAAATTGCATGCTCTTAATTGAAGCAGCAACTTGACAAGGATCACCCACACATTTTTCTTAAGTAATTTTCCACGGCCACACAGCACATTGATCATTAATGGACCCAAAAGGTGCTCCAACTATGAATTTGAGAAAACTTACAAAATGCATAACACTGCCATGTGCATCAACTAATAAGAAATATAAATGAGTTAGTAGTCAAGTGCAAAAGGATAGCAATTTTACTATCAACAAAGCATTTAAGAATTGAATAATTGTACACCTATCACTATGATTGATTCATTCTCTGATCCCTGCAGTTAATATAATTTTCCTAGTCAGAGATTCTGACAGAATAGCTGGCACCATAATACTAAACAGGAAATTTTGAATATGCACTCAGCCAATTAAGCCACAAACCATGCTTAGAGATTGGACATCAGTTAATATATAAAATGGAAAAAAAAAAACATGACAATTAGAGCCACCATTCTCAATGGTATGATCACCAATATCTTCCTATCAGCTGTGCAAAGAAGTAATTTCTAGTTGGCATGCCATAGGTAAACCCAAGGACAAAAATCAGCACAAAAGTGTTCTGCTTACATTATCAGCACAGAAATCTGGATTTCCCTGAGTGTTAGATCCATTTCCGGAGACATCTTTCCCATCACTCGAAATCCACTTGGAGTTGCTACTCTGAGGTCCATCCAGACCATTTCCAGGACTCTTTGAAAACAGCATATCAGCAACGGGATCCGCTGGATCCAGGAAATCATTTGTCACACTGCCACTTTCTGATACATTTTCCAGCTCAGTATGAACAGTCTGGTGCTTCTCAATTTCCAATTTCAAAACACCTTTGACAGGTTTATGGACCTTTCGTTTAGGATCCTATTATATCAGAAAAAAGGCAAAAAGAAAACAGAATATTAGAAGAAAACACTATAGAAAATAGCAGATACATAATAGAGGAAAAAGAAGAGCAAAACAGGAAGCTAGTTTAACGTAATATCACCATGCAAACACAAATGTTGACAGAATACAAGGACCAATCAACTGATGAACAGGTTATTGATGATAAGAATGACAGTCGATATATTCACAATACTATTAATGGTTCACATTCCAGAATGGCCCTCGATCAGAAAATTGGAGAAACATCCCACTTGATTGGCCAGCAATTTACAGCTGTGCAATGCTTTATGGCCTAAAACAGCTGTAAGCATGTAAATTACCTTTAATTGAAGGCTCAGCTTAACAAGCCTTGAGTATACTGACACTAAAACGATCATAGAGGACTTCAATTTAATTGGTCATCAAACAGCCTAGAAAGCGGTCCCATTGTGCTTGAAATGGACAATGCAAAGCAAAAGGAATAATAAGGCTTGTTAGGAAGCTTGCCACATCCATTCAAGCATGGAGAGGCCAGGAGGCATCATGGCCCATCCTAATTTCTCCCAAACTTTCAGTTAGGATCTGTTTGTTTTACAGAAAATCACTTGTTGGAGGAAAATATCCTTCACAAAATACATATATATTTTCTATTGTTTGGATACACAATAGGAAATATTTTCTGTTTTTTGGCACCTTATAGAAACTTTTAAAAAACATAGTAAAGACCTCAATACTTTGCTCAATCTTCAGATAGATCAAAAATTATCATCAACTAAATGATGCATGTAAAATAAAATTGCAAAAGCAAAAACCATTTCAAAATTAAGGCAATCTTTTTACCCAAAACAGAATTCAATTCATGCTACCTATTTTAATTTGTGCTACTCATACAAGGACTTGGAAAACCCATTTCAAATTGTTCAAAATCCATTGGCAAACACATGTTTAGGATGGATTGTAGCAGCAAAACAGCACCAAGAAGAGATTAAATCACGAGTGATGCAAATGTGTGACTAAGGGAAGTTTGCCTTCAATGTGAATGGCTTATGGGTTCGTGGGTTTGTGGGACGAAGAGAGTTTTAGGGAGTGAAAGGTGAGGATGATTGAGGTAGATAGCTGACAATGGAGGTGGTGAAGGTAGGTTCAATGTGAATCTCAATTTACACGTTTGAGGGGAAAAGGGAGATTGAAGGAGAGAGACGACGGATGGAGAGGTGGGGGTGGTTGGGAATGTAACCAATGCGTTGTAGCAGTGGAGGTGGGTTCAACATTAACATGTTCATGGATTTGAGGGAGAAAGGGAGAGGAAGGGACTGAAGGGGGAGAGAGACAATATAGGGAGATTGAATGAGGAAAGAGACTGAGGGAGACAGCCAGTGGTGGTGGCAATGGGGACGGCTCAATGTGAATGAAATTACGGGGTTTCTGGTAGAAAGGGAGCAAGTTCGGAAAATATCTTCCATTTTTAAGAAAGGAAGACAATTTCCAAGTTTAGGCCGCGTTTTCTGTTGACTCAAAAGGCTTTTCTGGTTAACCAAAACTTTTTTACCTACCAAACACAAGAAAATGCAGAAAATGACTTCCAAAAGTTATTTTCCACTGAAACAAATGGAGCCTTAACCCCTTTATTGTTTTCGAATTTTCTTACCTACCCTTAAGCCCCCTTAACTTCCTCACATTCTTTAACGTTTTCCATATTCTTCACTTCATCTGTCAATATTTTTCAACATTTATCCAAATGCATGGATTTTGAAGCTTTTGCAAAGCTCCTTTCACAAGATCCGCATGGTTTATCCACAATATATACCTAACTTCTAGCATATATGGTTAGATTTTATTTTCTGCTTTTACAAAATCTTTTGCTGCAATCTTTTAAAAAAATATCATGTTAATAGCATAACAAGGTTTAATAAGACAAAAATAACAAATTCAACAGAATTAAATTTTAAATAACTTATTTGTTGTATAAAGTATTTAAAAAGAAAAGTCAAATAACATTACATCAATTTTCCTTAAGTTTAAAAGTGTATAAACTAACACTTGGCTTCAAATTCTGAGTTTTTCCAACATGCATGGTAAGAAGAAAACATTCTCAAAACATGCACACACACAAGCACCCACCCACACACTTTAATCAAGCAAGAATATTCAACAGCTTTAACAGCAAGTCACAAAGGTAAAGTATTATTATTACCATATACAACAGCAGTGGAGTTTTAAAATTCCATAGGCTCAAATAAACACCACATGTCAATGCATGTACATATCTCAACTTAATAACTTCCTTACCACATGGACATGTGGCATGTAATAAAACCCACTTGTGCAGTATAAAAACTCCACTGCCGGTGCATAAGATAATAATCCTGAAGGTAAAACAAGAGGATAGAAAAGCCTAAAGAAAATATAAAGATTCCCTCCCCTACTCTCTCACACACACGAGGGTGAGGAGAGAATAACATAATACCTTTCTGGTGGACAAATTAGACCACAATGAACTTAAAACGTATCAACAACAAAAGCTCAGCAAGGGAACTTGGGAAGAACATTGGCTATATATTGAAGTTAATCAACAAAGAAGACCAAAGTTAGTTAACCACTTACTACAAATGAAGCAAAGTTAAGCTAATTTATACTGATATATAGAAGTTCATATAACATTAACAATCACTTAAAGTTATATTGATGTGGAGAGAAGCAAAAAGAGGTCAAGTTTTTCCATTAAATATCTTGCCAACCTGTTCACTAACAAACCACAGATAAAAGGCGAGAAAGCAACTAAGCAATACCTGAAGTGACTCCTCAGTATAGCTTTCTTTCACTTTATTTAGATTAGATATTTCAACAATAACAGAACTTCCACTAGAATAACCCAGCTTTCCATCTGATGTAACCTTTGCAATAGGTTCAAACACACCCTCATGAGAACTCGACCCAGAAATGCTGGGAGCAAGAGGGCTACTAGGAGAAGCAGATCCACCAGAAGCTGCACCAATGCTGTTATCAAATAATGGAACAATAGCCCAGGCGAAGGACTCACTGTAAGGCATTATACGAGACCACACCTGCAGCTTCTGCCTCTCTCTCTCAGTCAAGTGCACCTGTTTAGAGAGAGGATAGAGAAAAGAAATAGTTATAAGGGAGCGTTTATTTTAGGGAGTCCAAGACATATTGTCATTAGTATGACAAAGCTTAACAAAGTCTTCATACTAGATTTACAAAATTTGATGGCTATAAGTCGTCTCTTAATCACAGAAGCGCAAAAGCACCACATGCTATTTATATCTAATATTCATTTTCTGGAAGATCATCAACAGTCAGGCTGTTTTCAGCCTTCTTTTTAGTATAAATAAAACACCTTCTCTCATACTATAAACCCTAGGCCACCACATATATTATAACAGTTTTCCTTCTAAGCAACCAACCTGATAGCCTTCCAGTTGCCAATGTTTTTGTGCAGCAAAAAATATCAACAAGCTGCCATTTTACTGTAACACAGCATGCAGCCGAAGAATGACTAATGTAGTAGCCATCTAAGCATAAAAGTCAGATTTATGTCCTCAGATCAAGCAGATTTTAGAAGCATGTACTAATACCAAATTGATTCTATTTAGAGTAAGCAGGTGTTTGGCCCAGCCTTTAAGAAGGCTTCTCTAATAAAATTGCTGAAGTAAGGAGTTTGAAACTATTGAAAAAACTTACACAGGAAGCTGATGACAACTATTAGACCACTACAAACTGAACCAGAATTTGTAGCTTAACTTTAAGAGCTACAGCAAGTAGAGGCTAAAATTTAAACTTTAATGAAACTTTTGTTGTCCCCACTTCAAAGCAGTTTTTACAAAATTACTACCAAACAGCTTTCTACATTGTATAATGCTTCTAAATCAAAATTGCCAAACACTATATCCACTTTCCTTTATAGCACTTCTGGAATAGCTTTATTAGAACAGCACTTTTTTAAAAGCTCCAACCAAGCCCAACAGACTGTAACATTGATTTGGATAACAGTTGATCACTCTAGCCCCAAACCAATATCAAGCACCAAAAACCTATAGAAACTCATATACTACATGCGACAGCATTGATTTTCAACAGGTCAACAGGATTTACTCCAAAATGAGGAAGTGATGAGGAGGGATCACAAGCAATCCCATTAGCAGATAACAAACAAGGAAATAAAATATCAAAATCTGACAAATTAAATGAGAGATTGAAAACAAGAAGAAGCCAGTGTGATAGATGTCCATGCAAGTACCGGTTCTTTACGTGAATAAACTGAAGGGGTTACACCGCCTTCTTCTGTTGCAGGCTTCTCTAACTGGATTAGCAAACAGATTGACGCTGATGGAGCATCTAAATAGAATATTCCATGATGTTCTAAAGGCACTTTAGCCTGTCAAAAGAGTAACAGAAACAAATACTCCTTAGTAATCATTTATTGAAAATTAATCTTATTAGATAAAATGAAAGGGCATAGCTGGCCTTATTGCTTACATCCTGCATTTCACTTGGTAGCTCACAAAAATAGAAATCTTCCGACAGTTTTTCTCTTCTCTCCCTATTATATATGCAAATGGTTCCATAGAATGGCTCTGCGAGAGAAAGAAGTTATCTAAGTCAGAAACCTGGAAACAGTAAAAAGAATGAAAGTGAAGTAACAACACGGTAATGAGAAGCCAGAGTTTCCTGTCAATTATAGGGACGGAATGCTAACCAACAAGTCCAGCTTGAAAGGAAAGGGACAGAACTTTGACTGAGATCTTCAATCCACTATGGTTACCCATCCCAAGAGACAAAGGGTCATTCAATGAGAAATTAATCTAAAACAAACCAGTAACATCAAACAAAAAATTTTACTGGAGCAATAAGATTCAAACCTGCCATACTGTGTTGTAGCGGTTTCTGAAATCCTTTGGCCAAATATCATTGACCTCTCATTTCCCCAGTCAAAAGCTGGTTCATAAGCTGGGAGGGGAGACTGACCAAAATGCTACAAATATATCATGAAATTTTAAAGGAAATTACCACTAACGGGAAATTAAGAGGATATACTGTAGAAGCTAATAAAGTGGGAGAAAATGAAAAATAGCAAGGTGAATGTATAACCAGAGCAACCTTTGTAATATCAGCGTTGGTAAATTGCCTTCCTGAGGAACTTGGGACGTCATCATCGGTAGCATCTTCAGCTTTAATTTGCCTCGCACTGGCAAGCTGCATTTCTGCATAAATATAGCAGATACCAGAGCAAATAGGATGTAAGAAATTAATAGCATTTTTTTTTCTTTCAAGAAAAAGTAGATGGTAGCTAGAATCTCACCCGTCTCAATATCAGTATCCGGGCCTTCAAATATCTGATTCTGGAAGGAAACAGGACTGATAGTTTCATAGTGGCCATATTTGTTATCATCTTTAACCCAATCGCTTCTATAGCACTGAACGAGTTCATTTAGATGTGGCCACTGCTCCAAATTTTCATCAAGCTGAGTCCAACAAAACATACAATTCGCTTTAGCATAAGAAAATCCAATTTTGTTACGTACATTATCTAACAAAAATATAAACAAGCAAATATGAGGGGTTTTACCCTAGACGCTACTACTTCAAAAGTTTGAAAAAATATTTTCCTTTTTCCTATACAAAATAAAAATAAATAAATACTAGAAGCAAGTAAAGAAGAGAGAAAAAGTGACCAAAGGATCCAGCTTGAGATGAGGGAGAAAGTGTCGTGGTATTCTACGAAAGCGATAACCCCCGCCCCCGTTGCCATTGCCAGAAACGTTGCTATCCATTACACCAGATTCTGCATTTTTACATGATAATTTAGTCTTTAAAAGTTGGAACCAGGTAAAATACAATGCGTATTGAGCAGATCTGAAACAAAAACCCTGCACTTTGGCAAATGAGAGAAAAAGGAATACCCGAGAGACAACGGATCGATGCAAGTTGAGAAAGATCTGAGAGAGAAATCTGAACCCACGGCTACGCAAGTTGAGCGGTGGAAAGTTTAAGCCGTACAGAGCAGAGGAGCACGGGCACACTACACAGGACACGAGTCAATATCACTCTAAAATCTGGAAATAGGAACTGTCGTTTTATCTCATTCTCGACTCCCGACTCTCGTCTCATGTTAGAAGAACAATACACTAATTACAAATTAATTTTTATAATTACCACTTATTGTCTATACTTTCTTTTTAACATTTTTTAAATGTATGTGTTATTTAGCTGCTACACACAAAATATGTGAAAAATATTGCCTAGATATTTTAATTATTAAATTTCTATTAGTAATTCAAAAAATGCAGCAAATTGTATAATTTTAGATATTTTCAAATTTTAAATATAAAAATTTAGTCTTTTATTTGAATTTGGCAAGTTACATATTTTAATATTTTTCCTACATGTCATGAAAATAATTTGTTCACGTAAACATACACATCAGCATGTTTTATTCAATAATATTATAATATTATACATATATATATATATATATGTGATTTTTTCTTAACTTTCTTTTTATTTATAAAAAAGCTATGACATTCTTATTCCAAACCATTTGATTAAATGTTAACATAATTGAAATAAAAAAATTATACATATAAATTTATATGGGAATGTAATAAAGCTTAATGTACTCACACGTATGCATGCAAAAGCAATATAAATTTTAATATAATCATGATGGAAATAACCTTTTAGAGAGAGTTAACGGATTTAGTTTTTTTTTTTTTTTGAAAAGCTTTAATGGATTTAGTTTAATTTTTATTTAAATTGTGAGTGTGAATGTAAACATTATATAATTACTAAAACCATTCAATATTTTTGTATATATATTTAATTATCACGTTTAACATATTCTTAAGTTAAAAGAATAAAAAAGGTGGCATAATCCCATTAATTAGAAAATTTTAAAACTTTTAATTGTTGGAAAAAAAGATAAAAATTAGGAAATCCTAAATTAAAAAATAAAAAAAAAAACACTTTCATTTCATTTCTTCTTCCTCTTTTCTCTCCTCAATCTTTTTTTCTTTCCTTTCAAATCGACCCCAGGAGATGGTATTTTTTTTTTAAATACATAATATGTTTCTATTAATTGATGTTAGTCACGTTATTTATTTGGCTAGCGAAATTAATGTTAAAGACAAATGATAATAGACAGAAAATTTTAAATAATTTAATCACATAATTTCAATTTTTAGGTACTAAATCAATTATATATCAAAGTAACAATCTCTTTTTTCCAAACATATAGAAAGGATAACAAAAAAAAATGTCAACAGTGCTCTATATGAGAAAAGTGATGTTCGTGTTTTTTAAAAAAAAAATATTTGTGGATTCTTACAAATTATTGCAAAATAACCTCATTTTAATTATAATTCTCAACATCTTACGTAAAATTCTTATCATCGTTGTCCCTTTTAAGCTAGCCACCATCAAATAATGGTACAAAATCAGATATGTACATTACACCTACCATAGAGTAATATGATTAGATGCTAACTCATCTTTCCTCTTACGTTTAAACTAGACTATGAGCCGTGCGTTGTACACGAATCTCTTTTTATTTTTATTTTTTTCTCTTTCTACCTCTCTTTCCTTTTATTTTTTTCTTTTTTCCTATACCCTCCACGTGGGTAGAGGAGGAAGCCCCTTTGAGCCTTCCTTTTAAGTATGTTATAGATTTATGTTTGCCATTGAATTGACTTTGATTGTAACAAGGGAGAGGTACATAAAGAAAACTATATTGGGAAATAGGAAATAACAACCTGCAACGTAGCAAAGGCACCACAGCAATTATATATAACCTCCCCATCAAAAAATTAAAAATATTCAATTGTAACCAAAATGAAGTCGTGAACCACATAACATTTTAATGCAAAGTGTTATTCAACCTCAGATGCATAACACAAGAAATTGTTTAGTTAAGGACAACGATAAAATAAATCAACTTTTTGCATCTGCAATTACGAGAATACATAAAAATGTCATAGTGAAATTGATGTCCTGTACCCTTGAAGCAATATTTCTTGAGGTTCATCACCATGAATAATACCCTTTAAGCAATATTGGCTGAAACTTGCATCATTTCTCCAAGAATACCCTGCAAAGAATGTCCTTGTTACCCTATCGTCTCTAACCAAATAAACTTTAGACAAGTATTGTGTTGGAACTCATATCTAACTAAGTCATTTAATCTAATTGAAGAAAATAGTAGAATAAGAATGTGCACGGGGAAAGATCTTGGACTGTACCAGTCATGAAATGATATAAAATCCGTGACAAATTTAGGTGGGAGCTCAATTTACTAAAGATCTGGTAAAGCCTTACTAATATCATTAATCAACTACCAATTGGTCTATTTAAAAGAGTACCGGTGAACTACAAACACATTTTCATAATATTGTAGCAGTCAAATATATATTTTTTGAAAAGCAAAAAGCAATTTTATTAAAGAGATCTAATGACAAAATTCCCAACAAAAGGAAAAAAACCAAGCTAAAGTCACACCTTGAACCAAATGGATCTGAAAAAGACAACCACCCACCCAAGATACAACTCAAGATATAGTAAAGGCAGGGAGAAAGAAGAAACAAAATGAACAGCAGTTTAGTTAGGTGAGGAGAGAAGGGAGAAGGAAGTTGGGATGTGTTACAAACCTGTGCAACCATTCTATTTTATTCTCACGCATATGTCTACTTGCAGCATCAGGAATGCAAAAAGTAAAAGTAATGGATTCTTACTACATTATCTCAGTGCCCACTGGATCAACAGAAAAATGAATGGCTAGTGTTTTCCTGGCTATTGGTTGGAATTTAGATTTCCACACCTGTTTTCACAAATTAAAATTATATATAATCTCTGGGAACTTGATCTCTTCATAAAAATTAAAGCAAAACATCTAGTCTTGGACTCTGAAAAAGATTTTAATTTGCAAAGAAACAGTAATTTTTTTTTTTTAAACAAGCCTGTTTTAAATTTCAAGTTCCAGTCTCAAAATTGGCAAGAATGATGACAAATTTAAGGGATAAAATTTATACAAAAATAGCTGTGATTGTTTAAGGAAAGAATTGGAGAACACTAGAAACTAGAAAAAGATTAAAAAAAAAAAAAACAACTTTACTAAATGATATCAGTAGAAGCTGAAAATAACTATAGCCAACATATCAAGAGAGAAACAGAGTTTTTCAGCAATTTGCACCATTTCTAAGAATATCTGAAATACTCAAGCCCCAAGTAGAAAGGGTGCAAACATTCTCTGAAAACCACATGAAGAAGAAGACAAAGGTAAAATTATCATATAAATTTGTCAAATCCACAGCATGAGGCTTCTTACATCTCTGTATCTTGAGCTGGTAAAAAATATCTCAAAGGCCTCACCTGCAAGCATGCCCCATAAATAGCAGTCAACAGAAGCAAAATGCTAAATCAGATAGTAGAGAACATGAAAAGGAACCTACGAGATCGAAACCGTATCACAACACCATGTGTATAATCCTCACTGCTAAAATTGAAGTTTGAACCTACAATACATACCAGTAAGAAATAAAACACAACCGCTAACTCATAACTATAACATGATACCTTCACATTATATGATAAAATTGACTTGAGGGAAGCAGCAATGCAAAGATATAGATCTAATCTATAACCTAATCACAGCTAAATCAGACTTCCCAATTTAAGGTCAAATGTCAGGAAGGATTATTAGGCAGTATACACAAACAACATTGCTCTTTTCATTACACACACCTTGAGTGCATTGGACAATTAAGCATGGAAATTCCATAGTAAGCTCTTGAAGAGATGTCAATGCATCTTCTGCTGGTCCACTGATTGCAGCCTCAACAAATACAATCAGAAGCACAAACTCTATACCATAGTTGAAGTCCTGTCACCAAAAGCAAATTAATCTATTTCAGAAGTTATAAGAAGAACTCAGAAACTGGTAGTGAGAAGCATAACGTATTTCTTGCAAGCTGTAAATTAAATAAAACAAATCCATTCTGAACATATATTCATTTTTCAGCATCTAATGATTAGATATCCTAAACCTGTATCAGAAAAAGAAGGACAAGTATTATTCTCTGTTGACTCAAAGAAGAAACTTGTAGAAGCAAAGTTCATGATATCAATGGAGATCAGAGGGTATGTTGCATGTAACCTCTCCTTTACGAAATATAGGAAGTATATCGTCTTCCACTTCAGATTCATAATCCACATTCATTAGTCCCTGCAATGATGCATCCAACCTTGAACTCTATAAATAGAACAATAAATTATGCATTGCTGCTCAGATTATTTCATAATGAAGTTAAAGGAAAAAAAAATCATAGAAATTAAGTTTGGTGTTTACATGTCAGGGCATACATGGCAGTTAGGCACTACATGCTCCTTCAGAACTTGCAGGTAGAAAGGGTTCTCATAGAATTTTGTAAGGTCTTCCTTACTTTGGAAACGCATGAAGACAGCATGAGTAAAATCTTCTTTAGTTTGACCAGATATTTGGCCTACAGGAGTAGATAAAATATCGGTCATACAAGATGGTTCAGAGTATATACATAAGCTGGATTATCTGACGATGAAGGGAAGGACATGCTCGATTTAATTGTATATATGAATATAGCATATCCACATTAAGCATGGTGCTTTTGTAGAATATAAGCACAAGTTTCATCCTTGAGTAACTCTTGACCCTAAATCAAGCATTAAAACGGGATGATTTATTAGTTATTGGATCATATGTGAAAGATATTTGCTTTCTGTTATACTTGCACTTAATAAAAGATCTAGACACAACGCAAGGAAGATGGGTGGACTACCACATGCAAACTTGTATACGTAACAACAACAATGAAATGTAATCTGACTTGGCATTTCTATGACAGACGGTGCATTAGCATTTCTTCAAGTACCAAATAGACAGGTGCGTTAGCATTGGCCGTTTAAGCCACATCAGATTTTCTATTAATGAAGTTAGTTGGGGTGTGATCTGCTTCACAGAATATATGTTGGAATACCTAATTGTAAATTTTTTTTAAGTACCAAATAGACAGTTAGGTGTAGGTGAGTACGAAATATTTAATTAGCCCTTTTGAAATCATAGGCAATTAGTTGCAGCTGAGTGGAAAGTGTTCTAACCCAAAGATACTGCAACAATTCCACGCATCTGATATTGAGATGTGTAAAGATAATCCAGCATATCCTTCTCTTGATCATAGGATAAATACTTGTTTGCTTTGAGCAGACATATGTGTTCCACCACCTTCCTGAAAGAAATGGTAATATTGTTTAATACATAAGCATGCAAGATAGAAAGAACCTCATTGTGGATGCTTAAACAAAAAGCGACATGCACTAGAGTTGAAGGGTTAAGTGAAACAAAAGACTTTAGACATAGTGCAAAGGACCAACGCTTAGATTTTAGGGACCATTCTAGAAAAGAAATCAGAACCATCATAACCACAACTGTTTGACAGGAGTTTGCATTTGAAGCCTAAGCGATAGATAAATGGAAATGGCCATATATCTATATATATATACCAAATAAAAAAAATGACTTGAGGGACAATGCCAAAAGGAGGTTATAAGATAACAGGAATTTAATTGTAAAAAATGTTGACAGTTCAATAGAAGACATGAAAAAAAAAAGGATTAGAGCAAAGGTTGTGCACTTTTGGGAAGACATAAAATAAGAGGGGAAAAAATTGAAAGTTTGGTCGATGTTCCGATGGCACGTTCAATGTCCAGACTGCAGAGTGGCATCCAGCAAGGCAACGCATCATTAACACAACAAAGCAAGAAATAAAAAGAAAAGAAAAGAAAAGAAAAATCAAGAGTTAAGAACCTTCTCCGCCGGAGGTTCCTATCCCGCTGCCCAGGATCACCACTAGCACACGAAAATATAGCTACCCGATTCCTCCCTGTCGTCCACAGACTTGGAAAATTTATTGAAAAAAGAATACAATTATTTGTTAGCCTAAAACACTAATTGAAGATGTTCATATCCATAAGCTCTCAAAGACTCACTGTTTGAAGAAATTGCAGAGTAAATGGGAAAGGAGCGGAAGGTAAGGGCTTGACGCATAGGCAGAGAAAGAGTCACCATGGTTTTTTTTCTATCCACTTCAGTCTTCGGAATGTTGTTTGTATTGTACTCTTTTGGTGTTGCTTATCTGATATGCAGAGTTGAGGTTGTGGCAAATGGAAATGGGTGGATCACCATCGCCATAATAACTTGAATTTCCGCCTCTATTTTTGCTTTTAATTGTTGTGACCAAATAGTCCCTGAGGACGGTCATGTTGATCCTCTTTCATTGTATTACTAAAAAAATTAGATTCCAATTTTAAAATCTAACTTTATCAAATTCTACGTAATTCAATCTTTTTATATTTTCTAAATTGGACCTTAAGGATTTAAGCAACGAGGGCAATATGGTAAAGGCGGAGAATAGACAAAAGCATGTGGGCTGTGGCCATGTGGGTGGGTGTAAGGAGGGTTTTACTTTCACTACTTGTAAATCAACGCTCTACTGCCTCTTACTAAAAAACCTCTCCCTTCCGGCAAAAGGGAAAAACTTGGTGGATCAAAGCATTTATATAGCCTTGCTTTTTCTTTCTCTTAATTTTTGCAGTCTTTTTTATTTTCTTCTCTATTCAGTTCCCACCTCTACTTTGCTCTTTAGTGAGAGAGAAAGAGAGTGCGTCTGCTTATCTCATCTCTTCCTCCTCATCTAAAGGATTACTGTCAGCCTCTGCAATTTTTTTCTTAAAAATTACTAATAAAAATTTATCTTTGTTCTACATACGCTTTTACATATTATACTAAATATATATAATCACTAGTATATAAAATACATAAAAAGTAATATAATATTCGATGCTGCTGTAAGGATCTATCTGTGTCTCATCAACCCCCAAAAGCTACAATTTGCTTAGCCCCCGTCGGTCTCTCTGTTTGTTGATTTAGTCAAATGCCACTGCTTTTTTTGCACCTACTCTATGTGATCCTGGCACTATAATCATGATTTACCTCAAGATTTTAGGGTTTTACGGTCTGTCTCTTGGTTTGGGGTGATTGTTGCTGAGTATTTAATGCGGCTGCATGCTTCTAAAAATAAAAAGGAAAATGCCGGCATTACCGGGTCTTTCAAGATTTGCCCAAGATTCTGTGTGTTTCAACTGAAATATAAACAATCAGGTACTAAATCTCAAGTCTCTCTCTCCCATTCGATTATTGCTACTGAATCTGCGTTACTCTTCTTCTGGGTGCAATTTTGGAACTATAATAATTGCTGGATTAGGCATTCCTTTTCTGCGAGATTCGACTGTTTTTATTTTCTTTAAAAATCACTTCTGCTATCTGCAACTATGCTGAAAAAGAACGAGGTCCAGGGTTTTACTTCATTTGAGACATTAAGTAAAATGCTGCAAAGATCCCTCAGTCTCTGAGAACTTCTTTTACAAGGATTCTAAAGTGAGGGCAAAAGAAAAAAGAGGTAGTCGGACCCTGGGAGGGCTGCAACGTTTGAAGCCTTCAAAGCTGCTTTTTCGGTGGAGAAGAATATATTTTTCCTTTACACGGTATCCGTTGTGACATATTTGAAGATGTAGACATGACACCAGTATGAATTTGCTAATCTGTGACTCGTGATTTTGAAGCTTCTCTCGAGAATTTACTGCATAGCGTCCGTTATTACCTGTATCTTTTTTGAAATCTGAGGAATTGATTGTTGGCTTCTTTTTGAATATTGACTTTCTGGGTATTTGACTGGGGAGTTTACAAGGCTAACAGAGTTGCATTGGGCTGAATTTCAAGATTGAAGCATTGATGGGACTTCTTGGAAGTCTCTCGATGCTTGTCCTATTGATGTGGTTACTCAGGTTTCCGGATCTCATGGCTCAATCTATTAATGTCTCTTCAACAAGCTCTGCACGAGCTCTTGATGCTCTTCTCCAAGACTATGCTTATAGGGCTTTTGCACATCCACGGACAGGATTACCCTATGATGGGTTTGTTCCATCAAATTTGACTGGGATTAAGATTGCAGCAATGAGGCTTAGGAGTGGTAGTTTGAGGAACAGAGGTGTGAAGATGTACAAGGAGTTTGAGATCCCCACTGGAGTTGTAGACGAGCCTTATGTGGAGAGACTGGTTTTGGTCTACCAAAACTTGGGCAATTGGTCTATGGTGTATTATTCACTTCCCAACTACACTTACCTGGCTCCTGTTCTGGGCCTTCTTGCTTATGATGCTTCTAACTTATCTGCTAAAAATTTGCCAGAATTGGATATTAGGGCATCTGGTGATCCCATCAAGATCAAATTCTCTGATGTGCAATCGGCACCAGATGGGTCAGTTGCAAAGTGTGTTTGGTTTGATCTACATGGTTTGGTCCAATTCAGCAATTTAGCTTCAGGCAATGAGTGTTCAATGATCAAGCAGGGACATTTTTCTATAGTTACTGAGTCTATTGCCCCTTCTCCAGCCCCAATATCTCCTTTGCCATCGGGTGGAGGTGGAGCTTCAAATATGCCATCACCAAGTGCTCCAGAAAATAAGACTAGTAGAAAGGTCTGGATAATTGTTGGTTCTGCCCTGGGTGGATTGGCCTTATTGGTCTCGTTGGCATTCTTGGTACTGTGGTCACAGAAGTACAAGCAGAGGAAGAAAATGCATCAGATGGAGAAGGCAGCAGAAGTAGGAGAAGCCCTACATATGACCTCGGTTGGGGATACAAAAGCACCAGCTGCAACAGTGACTCGGACTCAACCAACTCTCGAGAATGAATATGTGCCCTAACTCCCAGCAACTTGTACAAGTTTTTTTTCTCTTCCACCTGGCCATTCCATGAGTATTCTTATTTAAGTTCACTTCATGTATTCGGAAATTATTCAGCTCACACCTATTTTTTGGCGTCTCCTTCCCTTTGTTTGTTCATGGTAGGCCCTTGGTTGTAGTGTGGGTAGTATAGGATTTTTGTGTAAATCTGTTATCGCTCACAGATCCTTCATTGTTTTATGATTCATTGTGGTGTGCATTTAGCCAAAAGTGATTCCAATGTGTTGAATTTAGTTGTCCCATTGACAAGGAATAAAACATCTTTTCTGGTGCCTTATGTTTTTGGATTTACTTCTACCTGTTTGTATGGAATGTAGGATGAAGATCACCTTCTAATAAAAGCAAGCTTGGGTCCAAGGGGTTTTAACTTCAGTAATCACAATTTTTTGTTAACTGGTTTGACGCAGTGTTAGGCTCTTGTGTGGGTAGAGTGAAAATTTCAGGCTTTTGTATCAGTTCCCAGAAGAAAATCTGTAATTGTAATATACAGAGCTTAGTTAGATACCTGATTAACTGATATCAATCATTGACTGGTTTCTTTGCAAAGGATTCTACATAGTTCAAGTCCAAAAGGAAAGTACTTAACGGCACTAACAAATTGTAGACTGTTCTAATTTTACAAGTGGGGTAGAGCAAACAGTTATTTTTGTTAGTTAGATTTTAGGTATTTAACAATCGAATTAATTAAATTTATATTTAAAAATAATCGAAATCAAATTAAATTTCACAAATAATTGAACTAATCGAGATCAAATTAATTCGATTAGTTTGGTTCGACTTTCGAAAACTAAACTTGAGAATTTTTTTTATTTGTATATATTTATTTAGGTTGTATTTTTTTATAAATTAATATTACGAAAACATTAAAAATAATGATAAATAATCAAAATAAATAAGATAGATACTCATATAAATAACAAATAATTAAAAAATATGAATAAAAACAATAACAAATAATTTACGATTTATTTTCCATTCGAAAATCCCATTATACTCTTATTTAAGTTTGATTAGTTCGGTTAAGAAAATTTTCAATCGAAACATAATCAAATTAATTCTAATAACCGAACTATCCGAAAAACCGAACTAATTGAATCAAAAAAACTGAACTCACTTCATTTCAGTTTGATTTGCATTGTATACCCCTACTTCTTGGAGTTGGAGTGGCACAAGTTTGGGCCTTTTTAGATAGACCTGTGACTTCTTTTGTGCGTGTACACACACATCCGAGACTTGAGATTCAAGACATGATACTCAAGATTCAAGACCTACACACACACATACACACACATATATATATATATATATATATATATATATATATATATTATATNATGAATATATATATATATGAATATATATATATATATATATATGTCGGAGACTCAAGACTTAAGAACCGTGACTTCTCTTATATATATTCGACGACTGACTTGCCTTCAAGTATGTGAATGAAATGAATGAAGCAACGGAAAAGGTGGAAAGCAAAACAACTTATACGCCAAAAAGAAATATAATTTCCTTTTGGGAATATAAATGCAGCATGTGGTTTAGAAAAATTACCTAATCTGCTTAGCAATCTACAGCATACAAAAATTCTATAAAACTTGCGCTTGCTTTCAATTCTCGGTAAGTCCACATATTCCAAGTTAGCTGGAAATTAAATAGGATGAAACAAAAATTTATACCAACTTCCTTTCAGATGATGAATTCAAAAAACAACCCTAAACAAAATTCTACAAATAAAAAATTATTTTTCTTTTTTATAGTGTGAGTTTCAAAGGCATTTGAAAGACCTTTTTTGTTAATTAAATAAAAGTGATATAAAAAATTATAATATAAAAAAATGGTAAATTAAGAAGAAGAATGAGATAAATATTATCTTCAAGAATTAAAATTAAAAACTTAGAATTTTGAAATTATAATAGGAGAAGAAGAACCAGAGAAGAAGAAGAGATTGAGTGAGATGTCATTGGAGGGAGAGAAAAAAATTGTTTTTATTGTCGTTAAAATAGTAATATTTATTTTTAAGATCCTTAAAGTTTTAAATTCATTATTTAGTGAGATGACACCATTTAATGCCTTGACCGTGAATAAGTGCATCAAATATAAAAATCTACATTCTATTCCTTAAATTGAGTCATCTTTTATCTAATTATTTTCTTTTACGTTTACATTGACATTTAAAGAATCTTAAAATAGGATTTCATTTTGAAAGCATCATAATGTGATACTTACATTATTGCTACTTCTCCAAGGTTTTTCTATGCACTAATTTCTTTTGACACCAATTCTATTGTCGTTACTAAATCTAACTAGGGGTAAAATGTAAAAATTCCCTTCAAAATACCTTGATCAACAATTATAAAAAATTATACCTAAAATTACATAAATATTTTAGGATGTAAATACCTCTTATATATTTTTTAGTTTAAATATATATATATATTTTAAAAAATCTGTTTGTAGTTCTTTCAAAACCTTAATCAGAAAAAAAAAATCTAAAAAGTTTTTGAAAATTTGAAACTGTATCCAACTTGAAAACCTTAATCTGCTTATCCTCTTTCATTTTGTTTATCTCGCTTCAAACAATATTTTTTATTATTGGTTTTTTCATTTACAGCTACGTTCGGGGAATGAATTCGTTGGACAGATACCGACATATATTGGAAACTGGAAGCAGTTGCGAACTGTAAGCAGCTGCTTGGAACATTTGGGTCTCAACAAGATACCTCAAGGGAACCATCTTGAAGGGCCTTTTCCTGGTACAATCTCCTCCTTGGAGAATATCACGGACCCGCAATATCTGTTACTGTAGCTGGAAGGATTTAAAGAATTCGAATTGAACTAATTATATCATTGTTTCTAACCTCCTAAACCTTTTTGGTGTTTGACTGTCCAGCCGCATTGTTGACTTGTGTGGAAGAAATGGAGAAGTTTTCCCATTTCCAGATACTTCAAGAACGACAAAACTTGAAAATTTGTTAGTGTTATTTCTGGAATATTTGTTTAATCTTTTATCAGGAAAAAAATTCTTCATGTTAGCTTAATCTCAATACTGATCCTTAGCCTTTCTTATTGAATTTTATTAAATGTTAAAGTGATTTTTTTTTAATTGAGAGAAAGAGATTCAAATTTTTTTTTTAAATAAAAAAATTATGTACCAATTACTGAATCAAATATTCAAATATAATTCTTGACTAATAATATTAATAGTTAAAAAATAAAAAATATGATTTTGAAATAAGAAGAGTTAAAGTATTTTTTTTAATGTTTTGACAAGATTTTTTTTAAATTTTATTCGCTAATTAGATGTATCACCTTTGAATTTTGCTTTTGAAGAATGATATGTTGTATGAGTTGGGAGACCTAAAGGGGCATTTTTAAGGGAGTATATCATTAATAATTTTCAGTCAGCATGCTAGTTGATATTTTCTTCATGTAAATATCATTGTCTTTGGTATTTCCATTGATTTGAAATAAAATCCAACCAACCAGCTTACCAGCTCATGTTCTTCTGAGCACCCATGCCAACATTCATCCATTGAATTTTATCTTATTTATGTTGATAAAAATGTCATTCATTTTGGAAGAATATGATGCAGCGCCATGGGTATTTTTTTTTTTCCAAAAAGAGAAATGTATAAGATCAAATAAGACACTTGAAATTGAACTTAGATTTGGATTGTTCCAAATAACGCAACATTGGAGATAATCATAATTGAAGTTAGAAGAATTAAGTTAATGACTCGTTATTATCCATTTCCCGTTTTGGAATATTTGGCATCTTTTAAATAAAAAGTATTTCTAAATTTTCATTTTAATTGCTTTTTAACCTATAAAATATTATTGATTTTTTTTTCAAATTGTCAATTAACAAAGATTACAAATTCAGAAAATCAATTAAATCGATAACATTTATGCTTTATCTTTCTAACAATTCAATTTATATCTTTTGCAAGCTTGTCTCCCTAAACCTATTATTTTTTGTTATACCTTTCTCGGCCTTTTGACAAAGATCATGTGTAGTATCTGTTTTTATCAGTTTAATATCCTATATGTGGGCCATAGGTCCACATGATATTAAATTAATTTTTTTAAAGGGAGAGCCCACCTCAGTAGCTTGCTATTGGGGCTCTCAAGCGTCGCCCAAGTGTTGCACCACAGCTCGGGCCTGGCGCACCCCACAAAAAAGAAAAAAAAAACCTATTCTTTTTTGTTGTGTGAGCTATACACACTTGTCCAAAATTTGACAATCACAATCTCTTTTCATATATAATTTAAATTTTTAAAATTTCTTTCATACTTTTTTTAATAAAATAAAATTATTTATTTTAATTTGTTAATAATATTTTTAATTACTTGATCACTAATTAAATTGATTTGAAAACTTAAACATAACTTGAGAAAACTTAAAAAACCTTAAAATTCCTTAAAAAGACCCTAAAAATCCTTAAAAATGCCTTAAAAAATCTTTAAAATCGGCAATAGATAATTAAGAAAATTAAAAATCTCTTAAAAACATAAAAAATCCTTCAAATTCCTTGAAAAATCTCTAAAAAAACCTTAAATAGCCTTAAAAGTACCTTAAAAATGCTTAAAAATCTATAAAAAAAAAACCTTACAAATGCTTTAAAAGATTTTAAAAATCTTTTAAGAATAACTTACAAAACCTTAAAAATCCATAAAATATTTTGAAAACACCTTAAGATTCTATTGAAATCTATAAAAAAAAAAAACCTTAAAAATGCTTAGAATGACCTTAAACATCTTTAAAAGGATTCTAAAAATCCTTTAAAAAACCTAAAAATATCCTTAAAAATCCTAATAAATAATTTAAAAAATAAAAATCTCTTAAAAACATAAAAAATACTTCAAATTTCTTTAAAAATCTCTAAAAATCCTTAACTATCCTGAAAAAGATCTTAAAAATACTTCAAAATCTATAAAAAATCTTTAAAATGCTTCAAAAGATTTTAAAAATCTTTTAAAAATAACTTACAAAACCTTAAAAATCTATAAATTTCTTAAAAATCCTTTAAAATACCTTAAAAATCCTTTGAAATCTATAAACAAAACTTAAAAATACTTAGAATGACTTTAAACGTCCTTAAAAAAATCTTAAAAATCTTTAAAATTCGTAAGAAATAATTAAGAAAATTAAAATCTATTAAAAACAAAAAAATCCTTCAAATTTATTGCAAAATCTCTAAAAAACCTTAAATATATTTAAAAAGACCTTAAAAATGCTTAAAACTCTAGTGAAAAAGCTTTAAAAATCCCTAAAAAGACTTTACAAATCTTTTAAAAATGACTTAAAAACCCTTAAAAATCAATAAAATCCCTTGAAAATCTTAGAAAACACCTTAAAAATCTTTTGAAATTCATGAAAAAGGCATTCAAAATGTTTAAAATGACCTTAAACATCCTTAAAAAGACCCTAAAAATCTTTGAAATTCGTAATAAATAATTAAAAAATTAAAAATCCCTTAAAAACATAAAAAAATCTTTCAAATTTCATGAAAAATCTCTAAAAAACCTTAAATATCCTTAAAAAGACATTAACAATACTTAAAAATCTATGAAAAAACCTTAAAAATTTCTAAAAAGAATTTAAAAATATTTTAAAAATGACTTATAAAACCTTGAAAATCCATAAAATCCCTTAAAAATCCTTTAAATTTCATGAAAAGAACCTTAAAAATACTTAGAATGAGTTTAAACATTCTTAAAAGAACTCTAAAAATCCTTTAAAACACCCAAAAAATCCTTAAAAATTGTAATAAATAATTAAAAAATTAAAAATTTCTTCAAAATAGAAAAAATACTTCAAATGTCTTGAAAAATCGCTAAAAATCCTTAAATATCGTTAAAAAAACCTTGAAAATACTTAAAAATTCATGAAAAAAAATCCTTAAAAATTCTTTAAAAGACATTAAAAATATTTTAAAAGTAACTTACAAAACCTTAAAAATCCATAAAATCCCTTGAAAATCCTTGAAAACACCTTAAAAATCCTCAAAAATACATGAAAAAAACTAAAAAAAGCTTAGAATGACTTTAAACATTTTGAAAAAAATTCTAAAAATACTTGAAAAAGCCTTAAAAATACTTGAAATTAGTAATAAATAATTAAAAAAATTAAAAATCTCTTAAAAAACATAAAAAATCATTCAAATTCCTTTAAAAATCTTTAAAAAACCTTAATTATCCTTAAAAGGATATTAAAAATGCTTAAAAATCTATGAAAAGAACATTAAAAATTCTAAAAAAGCCTTTAAAAGTCTTTTAAAAAAACTTAAAAAAACTTAAAAATCAAAAAAATTCCTTGAAAATCCTAAAAAATACTTTAAACATATTTTAAAATTCATTAAAAAAAACCTTAAAAATGCTCAGAATGACCTTAAACATACTTAAAAAAACCCTAAAAATCCTTGTAAAAGCCTTAAAAAATTCTTAAAATTCGTAATAAATTATTAAAAAATTAAAAATTTCTTAAAAACATAAAAAATAATTCAAATTCCCTGAAAAATCTCTGAAAAACCTTAAATATCCTTGAAAGGACTTTAAAAATGCTTAAAAATCTATAAAAAAACCCTTAAAAATCCTTAAAAAGACTTTAAAAGTCTTTTAAAAATGACTTAAAAAACCTTAAAAATCAATAAAAGCCCTTGAAAATCTTTAAAAATACCTTAAAACTCTTTTGAAATCAACTTAAAAACCCTTAAAAAGGCTTAGAATTACCTTAAATATACTTAAAAAGACCCTAAAAATCCTTGTAAAAGCCTTAAAAAATTCTTAAAATTTAAAATAAATAATAAAAAAATAAAAAATCCTTCAAATTCCTTGAAAAATCTCTAAAAAACCTTAAATATCCATAAAAGGACCTTAAAAATGCTTAAAAATCTATGAAAAAAATGTTAAAAAAACCTTAAAAAGATTTTAAAAATCTTTTAAAAATGACTTAAAAAACTTTAAAAATCCATAAAATCCCTTGAAAACACCTTAAAAATCTTTTGAAATCTATGAAAAAAACCTTAAAAATGCTTAAAATGACCTTAAACTTTTTTAAAAAGATCCTAAAAGATCTTGAAAATGCCTTAAAAAAATTCTTAAAATTGCTAATAAATAATTGAGAAATTTAAAAATCTCTTAAAAACATAAAAATTCCTTGAAATTTCATGAAAAATCTATAAAAAACCTGAAATATCCTTCAAAGGGCCTTAATTAAAAATCAATGAAAAAACTTTAAAAATGCTTCAAAAGGCTTTAAAATTCTTTTAAAAATAACTTACAAAACTTTAAAAATTCATAAAATACTTTGAAAATACCTTAAAAATCTTTTCAAATCCATGAAAAAAACCATACAAATGTTTAGAATGACTTTAAATATCCTTAAAAAAACCCTAAAAATCCTTATAAATGCCCTTAAAAATTTTTAAAATTCGTAATAAATAATTAAGAAAATTAAAAATTTCTGAAAAACATCAAAATCCTTCATATTCCTTGAAAAAATTCTAAAAAACTTGAAATATCCTTAAAATGACCTTAAAAATACTAAAAAATTAATGAAAAAAAAGTTAAAAATCCAAGAAAAGATTTTAAAAATCTTTTAAAAATGGCTTCAAAAACCTTAAAAATTCATAAACTCCCTCGAAAATCCTTAAAAATACCTTAAAAATCCTTTGAAATTCATGAAAAAAACATAAAAATGCTTAGAATGACCTTAAACATCCTTAAAAAGACCCTAAAAATCTTTACAAATGTCGTAAAATCTCTTAAATAAGTAATAAATAATTACAAAAATTATAGATCCTTCAATTTTATTGAAAAATCTCTCAAAAACCTTAAATATCCTTAAAAGGACCTTAAATTGCTTAAGAATCCATAAAAAAAACCTTAAAATCCAATAAAGAATAAAAAAATCTTTTGAAAATGACTTAAAAAACTTTAAAAATCCATAAAATCTCTTGAAATTCCTTGAAAATATCTTTAAAATCCTTTGAAATTCATGAAAAAAATCTTAAAAATGCTTAGAATGACCTCAAACATCATTAACAAGACCCTAAAAATCCTTGAAAATGCCTTGAAAAAAAATTCTTAAATTCATAATAAATAATTACAAAAATTAAAAATCCCTAAAAAACATAAAAATTCTTTCAAATTCCTTGAAAAATCTTTAAAAAACCTTAAATATCCTTAAAAGAACCTTAAAAATGCTTAAAACTCTATAAAAAAAACCTTAAAAATGCTTCAAATGATTTTAAAAATCTTTTAAGAATAACTTACAAAACCTTAAAAATTCATAAAATAGTTTGAAAACACCTTAAAAAACCCTAAAATCCATAAAAAAAACCCTTAAAATGCTTAGAATGACCTTAAACATCCTTAAAAAAAACTCGAAAAATCTTTGAAAATACATAAAAAAGTCTTTAAAATTTATAATAAATAATTAAAAAATTAAAAACCCCTTCAAAACATCAAAACACTTTCAAATTCCTTGAAAAATCTCTAAAAAGCCTTAAATATCCTTAAAAACACTTTAAAATTGTTTAAAAATCCAGGAAAATAAACCTAACAAATCCTTTAAAATATTTTAAAAATCTTTTAAAAATGACTTAAAAAACCTTAAAAATCTGAAAAGTCGCTTAAAAATCCATGAAAACACCTTAAAAAACTTTTGAAATCCATGAAAAAATGTTAAAAATACTTAGAATGACCTTAAACATCCTTAGAAAGATCCTAAAAATTCTTAAAAATGCCATAAAAATACTTAAAATTCGTAATAAATAATTAAAAAAATTAAAAATATCTTGAAAACATTAAAAATTCTTCAAATTCCTTGAAAAATCTTTAAAAACCTTAAATATCCTTAAAAGGATCTGAAAAGCGCTTAAAAATCCTTAAAAAGACTTTAAAATTTTTTTGAAAGTGAGTTAAAAAACCTTAAAAATCCATAAAATCACTTGAAAATCCTTGAAAACACCATAAAAATCTTTTGAAATTCATGAAAAAAAACTTTAAAAATGCTTAGAATAACCTTAGACATTTTTAAAAAGACCTTAAAAATCCTTGAAAATATCTTAAAAATCTTTAAAATTTGTAATAAATAATTAAGTAAATTAAAATTCTCTTAAAAAATAAAAAATCCGTTAAATTCTTTTAAAAACTCTAAAAAACCTTAAATATCCTTAAAAGGATATTAAAAATGCTTAAAAAATCTAAAAAAAAACCTTAAAAATGCTTAAAAAGACTTTAATTTTTTTTTAAAATGACATAAAAAACCTTAAAAATCCATAAAATCTCTTGAAAATCCTTGAAAGCAACTTAAAAATCTTTTGAAATCCATGAAAAGAACCTTAAAAATTCTTAAAATGACCTTAAACATGCTTAAAAAAACCCTAAAAATTCTTGAAAAAGCCTTAGAAAATCTTTACAATTCGTAATAAATAATTAAGTAAATTAAAAATCCCTTAAAAACATTAAAAGTCTTTCAAATTCCTTGAAAATTCTCTAAAAAACCTTAAATACCCTTAAAAGGATCTTAAAAATGCTTAAAAATTCATAAAAAAACTTTAAAAATCCTTTAAAAGACTTTAAAAACCTTTAAAAATGACTTAGGAAACCTTAAAAATCTAAAAAGATCCCTTGAAAATCCTTGAAAACACCTTAAAAATCTTTTAAAATCCATGAAAGAAAACCTTAAAAATGCTTAGAATGAGCTTTAACATCCTTAAAAAGACCCTAAAAATCCTTGAAAATATTAAAAAAAAATCTTTAAAATTCACAATAGATAATTAAGAAAAAGGAAAATCCCTTAACAACATAAAAAATCCTTCAAATTCTTTGAAAAATGTCTAAAAAAGCTTAAATCTCCTCAAAAGAACATTAAAAATGCTTAAAAATCCTTAAAAAAATCTTAAAAATGTTTCAAAAGACTTTAAAAATCTTTTAAAAATAACTTACAAAACCTTAAAAATCCATCAAATACTTTGAAAACACCATAAAAATCCTTTAAAATCTATAAAAAAAACCTTAAAAATGCTTAAAATGACTTTAAACATCCTTAAAAAGATCCTAAAAATCCTTGAAAATGTCTTAAAAAATCTTTAAAATTCGTAATAAATAATTAAAAAATTAAAAAATCCCTTATAAACATAAAAAATATTTCAAATTCTTTGAAAAATCTATAAAAAACCTTAAATATTCTTAAAAAGACTTTAAAAATGCTTAAAAGCCCATTAAAAAACCTTAAAAATGCTTCAAAATACTTTGAAAAATCTTTTTAAAAAAACTTACAAAACCTTAAAAATCCGTAAAGTACTTTGGAAACAATAGAAAAATCTTTTGAAACCCATAAAAAAACCTTAAAAATGTTTAGGATGACCTTAAACATACTTAAAAAGACCTTAAAAATCTTTGAAATTAACTTAAAAAATCCTTAAAATTCATAATAAATATTTAAAAAAATTAAAAATGTTGGCTCCATAAGTTTTTGATAATTATAAAACGTTTTCACTCATTAATGTCTAAATATACTACTTGCGTGTGCAAGATGAAAATGTATGTCAATAATAAATTATTCTCTAAAAAGCAAATAACAAAACTTATAAGAACAAGGAGTTACAAATGAGCTACAAACAAAAGCCTTTTAGTCGAATAACCAAGGGAGTTAGTCAGCTAAAATTCAAAAGTGAAGTTGGCCGGTTCAAAGACAGTAAGTTCTTAATCGGTTGAAGTCTTACTTAATTGACTAAGAGAGTAAAGTAGATTGCAAAATAGAGAAGACTTAATCAACTAAAAGGTGTTATTAGCCAATTAAGAGCTCAGTGCCAGAGAATTTGATTACAAGACAAAGAAGACTTAATCGACTAGAAGCATGGTTAGTAAATTAAGAGCGCACTGTCTAAAAATTTGAATTTGAATACTTAAAGACACACTAATGGCTAGAATTGACTCTAAACTGTTTCCAACGATTTGAAACTGTCAACATTCATTAGAGTTGATTTTTCAAGTATAAAAGACACCCCCAACGTCTAAGAAGAAGATCAAATGCTTCCAATATCAAAAAGAGCTCAAAAATAGCAAAAACTCTCTCAATCCTTGTTGCACTTCTCTCTCATCTTTGTAATAGAGTTTAGCACTTCATCTTGTACCATTCAGATCAGGTCAGTGATCATAGGTACTTCTTTATATCTATACTTATTGGTTACTTAGAGTGTGCGAGTCACTCTAAGGGGATTGATCAAGCTTGGGTTAACTTGATTAGTTTTATAGGTTCTAACTCAGCTTAGGAAAAGTTAGATTTGGGTTTTGGTTGATCTTGGGAAAAATCACTGTTAAAAGTTGTGGTTGAGCTTGTGAAAAGCCATTGTAAAAGCTTGGTGGAAGCGTGAGAATTTCACCGTTTATAGTGATTTGGTTTGAAAATCCTTGATTGAAAAATCAAGGTAGTAGATATAGGTCAAAGAGACCGAACCACTATAAAATCCTTGATTGTCTACCTTCTTTTATTTTCATTCCATTCTTCTTTCAATCATTCATTCATCTAGCATTCAACTTCTCATTATTGAACTTTAACTAGCCTTCAATTAGAAGTCAAGTTTAGTGACATTTACAAATTGCTATTCACCCCCTCTAGCACACTTCCTTGGGGACCAACAAAAAATCCTTTAAAAATAAAAAAATCCTTCAAATTCCTTAAAAAATCTCTAAAAAACCTTAAATATCTTTAAAAGGTTCTTAAAAATGCTTCAAAATATGTGAAAAAAACCTTAAAAATCCTTAAAAAGACTTTAAAAATATTTTTAAAATGACTTAAAAATCCTTAAAAATTCATAAAATCTCTTGAAATTCTTTGAAAACACTTTAAAAATCCTTTCAAAACTATGAAAAAAACCTTAAAAATGCTTAGAATAACCTTGAACATCCTTAAAAAGATCCTAAAAATCCTTGAAAATGCCTTAAAAAATCCTTCAAAATTCGTAATAAATTATTAAGAAAATTAAAAATCCACTAAAAACATAAAAGATCCTTCAAATTCCTTGAAAAATCTTTAAAAAATCTTAAATATTCTTAAAAGATTTTAAAAAATGCTTAAAAATCCATATAAAAAACCTTAAAAATCCAAGAAAAGATTTTAAAAATTTTTTAAAAATGAGGTTCTTGTGATAAGGAGAGGAAGCGTTGCAAACAAGTCAAAGATGTGCTAGAGGCGACAGAGAGGAAGATTGGAGCAGTTCTTGAAGTATTGGGTGTTATGGTAGGTGGAAGACAATAAAAAGAGAATTAGAGTGTAGAAGATAATTAGAGAGATAATTTAGGATTTGGGGTTTAGGGTTTAGGGGATTAGGGTTTGGGGTAGGGGTTTAGGGTTTAGGGGTTAGGGTTTAAGGGTTTAGGGTTTAGGGGTCAAGGGTTAGGGTTTTTTTTTTTTTTTTTTTAATGCTGGAAGTTTCCTCAGGGCCCAGCTACCCTGTGAAAATTTTATTAATTATTGAAAAGATTAAGTACAGAAGGAGGGGGACATAAACCGAACCTCCAGAATTTCATGAGATTGAGAAAATTTAAGGAAAGCACCTAGTGAGGAAAATGTGATTTTATGTGCATATTTATGAATGCAGGCATAAAATTGAGACACTTTCCCGTTACAAGAATTTAAATAATTACTAAATGAAAGCGAATAAAAATAAATTAGGAGTACTACTCCCTTACATTTATTTAAATCGTACATAAGGTAAATTTAATTTGTCTAACCTAAGAATTCCTTTAAGTTGACCTTCTGCTTGTGCAATTACCTGCAGGTTGCGATGCGTATGTCCCTGATTTGAAAGGTAGTCAGCAGCTTGATTCCCTTCTCTGTGTATATGTGATAACCGAAAAGATAGCTCACGCAAACATTTGCGGATCGAGGCCAATAAATATCGTGTTTGATAGGAACCTTGATGTCCCTCATGTATCATTTGTACAACTATTTTCGCATCCATTTCTATCCAAATGCTAGATATATTGTACTCAATACATAATAATAAACCTCGATGTAAAGCCATTAATTCTGCCTGTAAGGAGTTAGCTGGTCCAAAATTTTCAGAGAAACTAAAAATTATGTTACCTGTATGGTCTCGTAAGAGTCCCCCACCAGCAGCATTCTGAAAAGCATCTTTAGAACTACCATCGACATTCAGCTTAAACTCACCTATTGATGGTTTAAGCCAATGTATTAGTTTTGGAGCAATCTGTAATCTCTGTTGGAACTGTAATCCCCACATCTGTGCTATCTGAGAGTCTCCTTTCCATTGCCATCGTTGGAATTGCCCCCCGCAGCATAACTGATGGATAAGTTTCAGGGTATGCCAAATTACTCGGTTTGGATACATGCCCATGTTCCTATGCTTAGCATCATTCCGTTCAACCCATAAGAACCAGAAAATAAATAAAGGCAAGACTGTGCGTATATGACCAGGCTTTACATAATCACCAGAGTTTGTCCATGCCAAAATTATCTGAATCACATTTTGCGGATTAATAACATAGATTTGAAATAATTTTGCAAAATAATTCCAAACCTGTTTAGCCACTATGTTGTCCCACATGACATGAAGTAGAGTTTCCTCTGAAGTACAGCATTGGCATTTAGATGCAAGTTGGAACCCTTTATTTTTCAACCTCATCTCCACTGGAATCCAATTGTTAATTAGCCTCCAAGGGTTTAGGGTTTAAGGTTTAGGGTTTAGGGTTTAGGGGTTAGGGTTGGGGTTTAGGGTTTAGGTGTTTAAGGTTTGGGGTTTGGGGTTAGGGTTTAGGGGTTAGGGGTAGGGGTTTGGGGTTTGGGGTTTGGGGTTTGGGTTTGGGGTTTGGGGGTTGGGGGTTTAGGGTAGGGGTTATGGTTTGGGGTTTGGGGTTTTGGTTTTGAGGTTAGGGTTTAGGGTAGGGGTTGGGGGTTTGGGGTTAGGGGTTGGGGGTTGAGGGTTGGGTTAGGGTTTGGGGGTTTGGGTTTTGGGGATTTGGGGGTTTGGGGTTGGGGGTTCNAAGAGATTTTTAATTTGTTTAATGATTTTATGACTTTTATGAAGTTTTGTTGACTCTATTAGTTTTTGATGATAATAAAACATTCTCATTCATTTGTGTCTAAAATTTCTACTTAAGTGTGCAGGACAAAAAATTATATGCAAATGTTTAATTAATTATTCAAATGCACATATCAAAGAGCATAAAAATAAAGAAGTCACAATTGATCAATAAGACAGAAGCCCCTTAGTCGATTAATAAAGAGTTAGTTAGCTAAGATTTAAATCAAAGGTTGGCGGGCTGAAGAGTATCGAGAAATAAAACCAATTTAGTCGACCAAGGAATGAGTTAGTCAACTAAGTGCACACTACCAGAACTGCTAGAAATTAGGAACAGAAGACAGAGACGACTTAGTCGACTAGGATATTGGTTAGTCGACTAAGAGCATTCTGCGTGCAAGTTTAAACTTTGCACTAAAAGACAGATTAATGGCTAGAACCAACTCCCAATTGTTTACAACGGCTAGAAAACTGTCAAACTACCATCAAAGTTGTTTCTCAAAGTATAAAAAAGGGTTCTAATAGCTAGACATAGGCAATTGAAGGCTTCCAAACAAAAAGAGCTTAAAAACCAGCAAAAATTCCTTTGCACTTTACTACACTCAACGCCCATCTTTGTAGTTGTGTTTTGCACTTCAACTTGTACCACTTAGATCAACTTTGTGTTCATAGGTACACTTTTATTTCATTTCTCTTTATGTTCTTAGAGTGAAAGAGTCACTCTAAGGGGTTCAATCAAGCTAGGATTGCTTATGTAGGTAAAGATTCTAACTTAGCCTTGAAAAGTTAGGTGTTGGGTTTTAGTTGATCTTGTGAAAAATCATTGTTGTAGGTTGTGGTTGAGCCTTTGAAAAACCACTTTGAGTCTTGGTTGAGCTCGTGAAAAACCATTGTGAAAGGTTTTGGTTCAGCTTTTGAAAAATCACTTTGGGTTTTAGTTGATCCCGGTAAAAACCATTGTGAAAGGTTTTGTTTAAGCCTGGTAAAAGCCATTGCAAGGAATTACAAGGGCCAATATTCTCGGAGAAGCCAAAGATCAGCTTACCTGTATGGTCTCGAAGCACTCCTCCACTAGCTGCGTGCGGACCATTCCGAGAGCTACCATCCACATTCAACTTATATTCACCTATGGATGGCTTTTTCCAATAAATAATTTGGGGAGGGGCATGCTGTTTAAGAGGGAAAGAAAGTCCCAATATTGCTGCTATAGTTGTGTCTCCTTTCCATTGCTATTGTTGTAGCAGGGAGCCATCATATAACTGTCTGCATAGCTTCATGATTCGCCATGTAACTCGATCTGGATACATCCCTGAGTGCCTGTGCTTTGCATCATTCCTTTCTAACCATAAAAACCAGCAAATAAATATTGGGAGCAAAACACGAATATGGCCCTTTCTGACATAATCACCAGAATAATACCATGCTCATATAATTTGAGAAACATGTTGGGGATTCCAAATATAGATTTGAAAGAATTTTGTAAAGAAATTCCAAACCTGTTTCGTTACCGAATTATCCCAGAGGACATGTATCAAAGACTCTTCAAAGTTACAGCATACACATTTAGATGCTAGATGAATACATTTTTCCTTCATCCGAAGTTCAACCGAGATCTAATTGTTTAACGCTTTCCATAAGAAAAAGGAAATAGATAATGGAATGCTTCTGTGCCAGATAATTGAACATAATGCGTTGGACGCTTGCCGCTGCCTAATGGTCTCCCAAGCACTCCAAGTGGAAAAATCCCCATTCGAAGTGAGAGTCCAAAAAGCAACATCCTCGTGGGACTTGTCAAAAGGGACCTGCATAATCTCATCCACTAAAGCCATAGGCAGGAATGACTTCAATTTGTCCTTGTCCCAGGTATGACCATTATAAAATTGATTAACATGCGACATGTCGTTCTGAAATTCAGGAAATAAGGTAGCCAGAGGTTTATCTCCCATCCAACAGTCATGCCAGAAAAAAAGTTCCCCTTTACCTATTTTCCATCGAATATTTTGCAAGGCCACTGCTCGACCACTGATCATCCGTTTCCAAATATGGGAATCATGAAGCTTTGGTTGGATATGGTGGGGTATTCGGCCAAGGCAATATTTAGTTCTCAGAAATTGTGTCCACAAACTATTACCTGTTTGGAATCTCCACCATAATTTCACCGTGAATGCCGCACAGACATCTTCTAATTTTCGGATGCCTAGTCCCCCTTCCGAACATGGAAATGAGATTTTACCCCATTCTGCCCAATGCATTTTCTTGTTTTCAGCTGAGTCACCCCATAGGAAGCTATTGAACAGTCTATCGATTTTCTCAATCACTGCCGCAGGTGGTTTAAGGACTTGCAACAAATACATCGGTAGAGAGGATAGGACACTTCTTAACAATGTAAGACGGCCTCCTGGCGATAAAATCTTATTCTCCCACCCTGAAATACGATCTCTTATTTTTGAAATTAAAGAATAAAAAAGGAGTACCTTTTTTGGTCCTTTATGCAGTGGAGCTCCGAGGTAGGTGACAGGGAGTGTTTTGTGCTGAAATCCAGTTGTATGAGATATGATTTGCCTCCTAGAGAGCGGACAACCTTTAGCTGTGATGAAGCAACTTTTCTGATGATTGACTTTTTGACCGGACACCTGTTCATAATCCTGTAAAAAATTTAAAATTTTTTGCAATGCTGAACGGCCTCCATTAGTGAAAATAACAATATCATCAGCAAAGGATAGGTGGCTAATTGGCATCTGGCAACCCGATAAATATTGCAAGGAACTATAGCAGCTAAATAAATGATTCAATCCTCGGGATAAATAGTCAGCTGCCAGAATGAATAGCATTGGAGAGATAGAATCACCTTGTCGCAGTCCCCTCTCAGATTTGAAGTAACCCATCAAAGAACCATTGATTAGTAAGGAGAACCAGCAGTTAGAAATGCAAGCTTTTATATTGTTTATCCAGTGAGCATTGAAGCCATAGTGTTCCATCATTAAGTATAGGAAATCCCAATTCAAACGGTCATAAGCTTTGGCCATGTCAAGTTTAAGAACCACATTACCTCCCCTCGACTTGGCATCAATCTTACCGATGAGTTCCTGAGCAAGCAAGATGTTGTCACTGATAAGGCGTCCATTGACAAAGCCACTCTGATTTTTCGAAATGATGGATGGCAAGATTTTGGACAGACGGTTTGCCAAGAGTTTAGTCACTATCTTATTTAAGACAGTGCATAAGCTAATTGGACGGTACTCGCTCCAGTGGCAGGCATTTGGCTTTTTAGGTAGCAGCACTAATGTTGTGGAAGTCACGCCACGTGGGAAAGGAGACCCTCGAAAAAAATCAAGCACTGCATCAAGAAGGTCATGTTTGATGATATCCCAACAATATTGGTAAAATAAAGATGAGAAACCATCCGGGCCTGCCACGCTATCTTTGTTGATATTAAAGACTGTTTCCTTGACTTCTTGTAGTGAAGGTTCTGCACATAAGAAATTGTTATCAGCAGAGGAGATAATACGAGGAATTAGCGATGGGTCAAACCTGAAAACATCACAATTTTCTGCCTGCAATAAGTTACGAAAGAAATTAGTGGCAGAATTTTGGATAGATTGGGGGTCATCGAATACGTTCCCTTCTGAGTCTTGGATTCGAAAAACGTGACTTCTCACTCTCTTTTTCTTCATCCTCATGTGAAAGAATTTGGTGTTGCTTTCACCCTCCACTAGCCATTTAACACCAGATTTTTGTTGCCAGAAAAGCTCCTCAATACTCAGTTGACGATTCAATTTGGCATAAGCTTTGTGCATGAGATTTCTATTAGTCAAGGAAGGACTCTGTTGAAATTCTATTTCTTTCTTTTCTGCCTCTTCTTCTGCCAACCGTAGCTTCTCGAATATGTTCCCAAAGATATGTTTATTCCACCATTTTAAGTCTCTTTTTAGCCGTTGTTGTTTGAACCAAAAGGCCGATAATCCTGAGCCATGAAGTGGAGTTTGCCAACTTTTTGTAACAAACGGAAGAAATTCGTGATGTTTCGTCCAAGCATGTAAGAACCGAAAAGTCGAAGGACCTTTTTGACTGACAGTGAAACATGAAATTAAGAGTGGACAGTGGTCAGACCTATCCCTGTTCAAATGTTGAACACGGGTGGAAGAGAAACATTCAGCCCATTCCGGATTGTAGACCACTCTATCTAGCCGTTGGAACATATGATTGTTAGTCCATGTATAACTGTTCCCTTCAAAGCCCGCATCAAGAAGACCACAATCGTGAAGAGTGGTGGCAAAGTCCTCCATTGAGCCATTGTGAGGAGGGGCTCCATTCAACCGTTCTGCAGTACTCACAATTGAATTAAAGTCACCACCCACCATCCATGGTTCCTGCATGTCCAAAGATAACAAACGCAGACTATTCCATAGTTCCATTCTCTCCTGTCTAGTGCACTTGGCATAAACAAAAGACGTAAATATAGGGCGGGGCAGCCAAGGCAAGGTTAATTTCATATGCAAAAATTGAGCATGGTCAAAAAGAATTTCGCAACAAACTTCCTCAGAAGAAAGGATCCATATTTTGTGTGAGCAGTTACTTACCACCTTGTCAAACCCCAATCTCCTACGAAAATATGCAGCTCTTCTTATATGAACCATTGGTTCCAAGATTACCATCAGCTTTATATTGTGCATCATTTTCAATTTTTTCAATCGTTTTTGCACCTCAACTCCTGCCACTCCTCTCACATTCCAAATGAGGCAGCTGATCATGGAAAAGTTTGAAAGGAAGGCTTCGATGAGATGGAATTTTCTGTTTCTGCTCAATCTTTTCCCTCCAAGAATTCTGAGGCGTTCATGGAATTCCAATTGTCTGGTGAATGGAGAGACTCATCCGAATTTCTCCTTCTGGTGACACGTGGATGAATGTCCAATTTGTGGCTCTCCGTTGCTGCGTGGAAATGCATGGGGGGGTGTACGTTGGTCCCTAGTCTTTTGTCCTGTTCTGGGTTACTGCATGCAACTTCATTAGAAGGGATTAAATCATTTTCTGTATTAAAGCAACAGTTACCTGGTAAGGACCGCGAGGTGTTTGAGCTGCCACTTTCTTCAATGACCACTGGTTCTTGGTTTGGAAGTTGCTGTTTTTTCATTCCACTTTTCTGTTCTTCAGCAGTAGGATTTTTATTCTCAAGCAGTCCTTCATCTTCTACGTTCATTACGTGGACTAGGTTGGCTAAAGCTGGCTTCGCTTTTTTCTTTAATTTTTGTTTTCGAGTTGTTATTCGCTGACCCATTCCGTCCGGCTCCCGCATGTCAATATGCCTCTGCCCCCCCACTGTAATTGGCCCCACCTGACTGCCTGACTCCATTTCTGCCATTTTCTGACGGTCTTCATGTGGTTTAGTCATCTCCTGCATATGCTTAAGAGAGTTTTGAATTTTTCCTCCTTCATGTGGTTGCAAGTGGACCTGCATGCATGTTTCGTCCTTTTTTTCCGGCTCTGTAAAATCAGTTCCCCTTTCAGCCTTTCTTACGATCTGTGGGTCCCGTTGTCCATGTTTTGGTTGTCCCTCGGATGTATTTTCTGCGTTCAGTTGACTATTCCCATGAAATAAAGTTGATGTCCGTACTCTGCTTTCATTCATTTCACTTGATGGGTTTTTAAAGTAATTTTTTGAATTGCCGGCTGCTCCTTCCTGCAGCGCTTTGAGCTGTATTGTCCCATCATGATCAGTTGCTGGTGTCAAGTCGACGTCCTCCTCTCTCCTGCCGCTGCATGGCTTAACCCGTTTACCTTGTACGTGAAATTCTTGGCATGCTTCAGACCCATTTAAAGCTAAAGCCAACGCGGTCTCTCCCATTATGGATCTTGGCTGTTCGTCCTCTTGTAAAAGTGTTGCCTGCATTGGAGGAGTTAAAATGTGATAGTTTATTCCAATTGCCTCCTGCCTCCCTGCGTGCGACGTCCCATCGCCTTCAGTTTTAGCCAGCTTATTGCTCACACCCGAGGCACTTTCCTTTACTATTTTGTTTCTATTTTCAGCAACTTCAACCGTGTCCCGTCTAGTTTCTCTGTCTGCTTCTGTGTCTACCTCCATAGCAGACCCCTCTATCATAATCCGAGTCTCTTCCCCCACTGCTATTTCCTGGTCCTCTCCGGGCAGTGTTAACACTGCACGTATTAGTGGCTTAGTAGGAGCACTTTTTGAAATACCGCCTTTATCGTCCTTCGACTTTTTGTGCTGCATTGTCCCATCATCCTCTGTGAGTGGTGTCAAGTATAGTTTTCTATCTCCCAGAACGCTGTTTTGTTGACCCCGTATGCCTTGCAAAAGGACCGTTGGGCGTGTGTCTGACCGATCTGCTGCTGCAGTCAAAGGGAGAACACCCATTATGGTTTCTGTCATCTCCCGATCTCCCACGTTGTTTCTGATTTGACCGTGCTTCCCATATTCGTGAAAGAGTCCCTGTACAGGACCCTTCTCGATCTGCGAATGTGCGTGGAAAGTCACTTCTATCCCTGCTCCGCCCGATACGTCGTTGCCGCTGTGATCCTCCGCTCTCTTTTTTCGTTCGTCCGTCGCTTCTCTACTCGGCAGTAAAATTGCACCTTGCCCATGATCATTCACGTCCCCTTCTCGGCCTGTGTTGTCTTTTGGTTTGCTTCTCCCCGGTGGCATCACCTTTGTCACCTGTTTTTCTTTCTTCTTTGTTTTTTGTTCTTCATTTTCGTCTTCCGAGATCAGTTGAAAACTGTTGAACACTGGAACGCTGTCATTCGTAGGTTCCTCATCCGAGATAGTTGCTCTGCCCTGCGAATCCTTTGTCCCGCTGATACTGGCTTTATTCACAGCTTGCCATCTTTGGGTGTGCGCTGGTTCCTCCAGGTTTCGGATGTTTTTATTTTCTAGGTTTTTCCGTTTTTCCAAATTGATCCCTCCGCCATCTAAAAGCCCAGCGTCACTCTTCCCATCTACAACTCGGACTGGAGGCTCCTTATCATTTTTCTTAGTTATTGGTTTCCCCTGTCCCGGTTGCTTAGACTTGTTGCCCAGAAGGATACAATCGACTTCTTTATGACCAACATGACAACAATGGTTGCAATAAGCTGGCATAGAAGCAAATTCTAACCGTTGTGCATAACCTCCTGTCACCATACCCGTTTTTCTATTTTGAACCACGATCCAAACTTGATCCACTGGAAGTTTTCTGCAATCGTACTCAACACAGACACGAGCTACACTCGGCCTTGACCCATTAGCAGTAGCCTCGTCGATAAATAATGGATTTCCTACCGTTTTTGCAATCAGTAGCAATGCTGATTTTTCAAAAAGATGTGCTTTCAGATTTGGAAAGGAGACCCAAACTGGCACCACTGCAGATTCTTTCTCCGGCTCAAACTCTGGTGACCACTTAAAAACCCTCATTTTCTGGTTAGCAATAAACCAGTTTTGCTTTGTCCAGATCCGATTAAAATCTTTTTCATCAGACAAATGGATAAGAATATGTTTCTAATCTAACCATCTGATATCATACACTCCTTCTAAACCAATTCCTTTAAAAGCAACTCTAATCTCTTGCAATCTTGGCATACGAGAAAACTTACCTACAAGGGACATTCTGAACGGTGCTGCAAGGGTTTGGATTTCATCTTCAAAAAAACCAGCAGCAGGCCGATCCTTGTACACGAACGAATCTCGGGTAGGAGGAACCACCGGGGGCTTTTCCCCTTTCGCAATAGTGAGAAAGGACTTTCTTTGGAACCGGGGGGAACATGGTGGTTGTTTCTGGGTTTGCATGGTTGGTTGGGAGCTTTGGGTGAGTGGCGGCTGCCATTGTCCTTCCGCCAAAAAGCTTGGGGTTGGGGCCGACACCTTCGGAAGAGATGACTGCGCCGGCAAGGGGATGTTTGGTGGGTCTGGCGGTCGGCCAGCCTCCATTCCTTGCCGTTGGGGAAGAGGGGGGAAAGCTTGAGAGTTGAGAGCGTTTGCCACTTTTTTTTTTGGTTGGTTTAGGTTTGGTTTAGGTTTAGGTTTAGGTTTAGTTTAGGTTTAGTTTAGTTTAGGGTTAGGTTAGGGTTAGGTTAGGGTTAGGTTAGGGTTTAGGGTTTAGGGTTAGGGTTTAGTTTTGGGTTTAGGGTTTAGGGTTAGGGTTAAGGGTTTAGGGTTTAGGGNTTTTAGGTTTTAGGTTTTAGGTTTTAGGTTTTAGGTTTAGGTTTAGGTTTAGGTTTATGTTTAGGGTTAGTGTTTAGGGTTTAGGGTTTAGGTTAGGGTTTAGGGTTTAGGGTTTAGGGTTAGGGGGTAGGGTTTAGGGTTTAGGGTTTTGGGTTTTGGGTTTTGGGGTTTGGGGTTTTTGGGTTTGGGGTTTTTGGGTTTGGGGTTTTTGGGTTTGGGGTTTTTGGGTTTGGGGTTTTTGGGTTTGGGGTTTTTGGTTTTGGGTTTTGGGTTTTGGGGTTTAGGGTTTAGGGTTTTTTTAGGGTTTTTTAGGGTTTAGGGTTTAGGGTTTAGGGTTTTTTTTTTTTTTTTTTTTTTTTTTTTTTTTTTTTTATGCTGGAAATTCTCGTAGGGCCCAGCTACCATGTAATTATTTTATTGATAATCGAAAAAGTTAAATACATTAGGTAGGGGGACATAAACCGAACCTCCAGAATTTCATGAGATTGAGAAAATTTAAGGAAAGCACCTAGTGAGGAAAATGTGATTTTATGTGCATATTTATGAATGCAGGCATAAAATTGAGACACTTTCCCGTTACAAGAATTTAAATAATTACTAAATGAGAGCAAATAAAAATAAATTAGGAGTACTACTCCCTTACATTTATTTAAATCGTACATAAGGTAAATTTAATTTGTCTAACCTAAGAATTCCTTTAAGTTGACCTTCTGCTTGTGCAAATACCTGCAGGTTGCGATGCGTATGTCCCTGATTAGAAAGGTAGTCAGCAGCTTGATTCCCTTCTCTGTGTATGTGTGATAACCGAAAAGATAGCTCACGCAAACATTTACGGATCGAAGCCAATAAATATCGAGTTTGATAGGAACCTTGATGTCCTTCATGTATCATTTGTACAACTATTTTCGCATCCATTTCTATCCAAATGCTAGATACATTGTACTCGATACATAATAATAAACCTCGATGTAAAGCCATTAATTCTGCCTGTAAGGAGTTAGCTGGTCCAAAATTTTCAGAAAAACCAAAAATTATGTTACCTGTATGGTCTCGTAAGAGTCCCCCACCAGCAGCATTCTGAAAAGCATCTTTAGAACTACCATCGACATTCAGTTTAAACTCACCTATCGATGGTTTATGCCAATGTATTAGTTTTGGAGCAATCTGTAATCTCTGTTGGAACTGTAATCCCCACATCTGTGCTATCTGAGAGTCTCCTTTCCATTGCCATCGTTGGAATTGCCCCCCGCAGCATAACTGATGAATAAGTTTCAGGGTATGCCAAATCACTCGGTTTGAATACATGCCCATGTTCCTATGCTTAGCATCATTCCGTTCAACCCATAAGAACCAGAAAATAAATAAAGGCAAGACTGTGCGTATATGGCCAGGCTTTACATAATCACCAGAGTTTGTCCATGCCAAGATTATCTGAATCACATTTTGCGGATTAATAACATAGATTTGAAATAATTTTTCAAAATAATTCCAAACCTGTTTAGCCACTATGTTGTCCCACAGGACATGAAGTAGAGTTTCCTCTGAAGTACAGCATTGGCATTTAGATGCAAGTTGGAACCCTTTATTTTTCAATCTCATCTCCACTGGAATCCAATTGTTAATTACCCTCCAAAGAAAAAAGGATGTTGTTAATGGGATGCTCTTATGCCAAATAATATTATAAACAGAGTTCACAGATTTTCGTTGGCGAATCAACTCCCATGCACTTTTAGTTGAAAATTGCCCATCTGAGGTAGGAACCCAATATGCAACATCTGCCTTAGATGTATCAATCGGTATTTTCAGAATCTCCCCAATATGTTCATCTGGCAACACCATTTTAAGTTTGTCTACATCCCATTTACCCCTGTCAAAAAAATAGCAAACTTTGGTCATGGATGCATTAAATGAAGGAAATCGAGTTACCAGAGGTTCGTTCCCCATCCAGCAGTCATGCCAAAAAAATAACTGTCCTTTGCCAATCCGCCATCTCATGTTCTGATCAGTTATCTCACGACTAGCTATCGTACGTTTCCAAGTCATCGAATCATGAAGTTTCGGTTGGACACGCCCTGGAATCTGACCACCACAATATTTTTGTCTCATAAATTCTGTCCACAAATTATTACAAGTCTGAAAACGCCACCACAGTTTCAAACCGAAAGCCTCAAAAACATCTGTTATATTTCTAATATTTAAACCACCCTCAGATGATGGGAAAATGACTTGCTGCCAAGAGGTCCAATGCATCCTCTTATTACCTGCCGAATCTCCCCACAAAAAATTATTAAACAATCTCTCAATTTTCTCAACAACACAAGCAGGAGGTTTAAGAACTTGGAGCAAATAAATGGGTAAAGAAGATAACACACTTCGCAATAAAGTGATACGCCCACCTGGGGACAGAATTTTGTTCTCCCATCCTGATACACGCTCCCTAATTTTATTAATCAAATCATCAAATAAAACTACCTTCTTAGGCCCTTTATAGAGCGGAGCTCCCAAATAAGTGATAGGAAGACCACGATGCATAAAGCCTGTAGTTTGGGCTATGATTTGGCACCTAGAAAGAGCCAAATTCCTATGAGTGATGAAACAGCTCTTTTGGTGATTAACACGTTGTCCAGAAATTGCCTCATATTCCTGTAAAAAGGACAGTACTTTCTGCAAAGATGACTTAGCTCCATTAGAAAAAATAATTACATCATCCGCAAATGCAAGGTGGCTCACCAGCATTGAACAGTTTGACAAGTAGTGAATTGAAGGATATCTAACATAAATATCATTTAAACCTCTGGATAAGTACTCAGCTGCCAAGACAAATAACTGAGGAGAGATAGAATCACCTTGACGCAACCCTCTTTCGGATTTAAAGTATCCTGCTGCCTTACCATTGATCAACACCAAAAACCAACAATTGGCAATACACCTTTTGATCATTCCAATCCACTGTGAGCAAAAACCGAATTGCTGCAGCATTTTGTACAAAAAATTCCATTCTATACGGTCATATGCTTTCATCATGTCCAATTTAATTGCAATATTACCCCCTCTCGCCCTTTGATCAATTCGTCCAATCAATTCTTGAGCAAGCAGAATATTATCACTAATCAAACGCCCTCCCACAAATCCACTTTGATTTTCTGAAATTATATAAGGCAAAAGCTTACCCAACCGAGACGCCATAACTTTTGTCACAATTTTATTCAAGACCGTGCAAAGACTAATTGGCCTAAAATCACTCCATTTTGATGCATTGGCAGTTTTGGGCAGCAACACAAGGGTGGTTGAAGTCACTCCCCTGGGCATTTCCGCTCCATGAAAAAAATCTACAACCGCTGCATGAAGATCTGCTGCTATAATACTCCAACACTGTTGATAAAAATAAGAGGAAAAACCATCCGGGCCAGCCACATTATCCTTATCAATGTCAAAGACAGCTTCTTTAATTTCTTGCAATGTTGGCACTGCACATAAAATTCCATTATCAGATTCAGAGACAATAGAAGGAATAATGGAAGCATTGAACCTGGTCATGTCACATTGTTCTGCCTGCATGAGAGAGGAGAAAAAAGCTACGGCCGAATCTTGTATTTTTTGCGGTTCCTCCAACCACTCACCCTCTGGATTTTCTATTTTGAAAATGTGGCTTTTAACTCTCTTTTTTTGGACTCTCATGTGGAAGAATCTGGTATTTCTTTCCCCTTCTACAATCCACTTTATACCCGATTTTTGTTGCCAAAAAGTTTCTTCTATACTGAGCAGTTGATTAAGTTTTGCATATGACTTATTAAAGGCCATTCGATTAGTCATAGATTTCTCCTGCTGAAACATAATCTCACTGACTTCTGCTTGTTTTTCTGCTTCCTTAAGATTGCTGAAGATGTCACCAAATACTACCTTATTCCACCATTTTAAATGTTGTTTCAGCCTTAGTTGTTTCCTCCAAAAAGCAACAAATCCTTTCCCCGGAATCGGTTGCTGCCAGTTTGCTTCCACACTTTGCTTAAACCCATGGTGATGAATCCAAGCATGTAAGAAACGGAATGATGATGGTGACTTCTCAATTAATCTCGAACATGAGATTAGTAGTGGGCAGTGATCCGAGCCATCCCTGTTCAAGTGCTGAACCCGAGTGATCGGCAAGCAGTTTAACCATTGATGATTATAAACCACTCTATCTAACCTTTGAAACATGTGGTTGTTGGTCCATGTGTATGGATTACCTTCAAACCCACCATCAACTAAACCACAATCCAACAACGCTGTTGCAAAATCTTCCATGGAACCGCCATGTGGGACAGCACCGTATAATCTCTCATCTTTCTTCAGTATGGCGTTAAAGTCTCCCCCTACTAGCCACGGGCCTTGGATATCTACAGACAAAGTTCTTAAACAATCCCAGAGTGACATTCTTTCAGACCTTGTGCATTTAGCATAAACAAAAGTAGCCAAAATGGGAAATTCTAGCCACGGGAATGATAAACTGACATGCAGACATTGATTATGATTCAACAACACTTCACAAACAATATCATACGAATGAAAGAGCCATATTTTTTGAGAGCAGTTAGATATCACCTTCTCATATCCCAATCTTCTCCTAAAAAACTCTGCTTTGCTAACATCCACCATAGGTTCCAGAATAGCAAGCAATTTTATTTTGTGTATGAGCTGTAATTTTTTAAGTCTTCTTTGTATTTCCTTACCCGCGATACCTCTCACATTCCATACAAGTGCGCTGATCATGATCTGGTTCTGGCTGCAAAACTTACAGAGATGGAATCAGCATCAGAGATCCCATCATTCTCCCCCATATCCACTGCTTCCTCCGAGGCGAGACTGATTATTTTTCCAAGTGAAGTTACCGGATCTGAGTGTCTCCTTAGTCGCACCAGCGGATGAACTTCTAACTCTGCAGAGGGAGTTCCTGATACAGAAGGAACACTGTGCATTTCTTTATTAAAAAAACACTTACCCGATGCTGACTCTAAATTGGGCGGGTTATCATCATTTTCTTCTATCTTTTCATGTGAACAGGCTATTGTAGATGCAACCCGATTATTCCCAGCTAATTGTCGCGACTGACTTTCACCTTGGGCATTAATTGGGCTGTACTCCCCACTGCCTTCTAGCATAGCCACTGATATATTCTGACCCCCCGACCCACTCAATGACATCTGCCGTCCCTCCCCATGACTGAAAGTTGTTACCTCCCGAAAATAATTTTTCACTTTCTCACCTGTACGTGCTTGCAAAAATTCCTGCACCGCTTTCCCATCACCCTCTGCGGACACTGTTTGGTCCAGAACCCTCACACCCGTGACTTTACGTTTTTGGTCCTGCTGGTCTTGCATATAGCGTTCTGCTACGGATGCTGTCGCCATAGGCAAAGGCACCCGGTCACAGGCCCTTTCTGGGTAAAACGCATCATCTCCATGCGGACTGGGTTCTGCCATACCACCAGTCTGCTTTTGTTGATTTTTGTCCTGTTTCTTTATGTTCGTCGACCCATTCTCAGGCATCTGCCGTCCTTCACCCTGCCAGTAAGCTTTTTCCTGTATTGGAAGGGCAGTAAGAGAATTTTTTAATTGCTGACCTGTGTGTACATGTTCGGATTCCTGTCGCATCATCCCATCATCATCTGCAGTCGCAGGTAATTCTTTATCCCTCAATCCCGTGGCTTTTTCTATTTGCTCACCATGCACGTAGAATGAAGGACGTGAAACGGAGCATTCTACTGCTGGAGCGAAATGGCCTTCACTCCCTATCAACACTGTATCATCCACTGCCCGATCAAAGGGGTTTTTCTGGATTATTTTCTTCTTTTTTTTTCGAATTAATCTCTTGCCCAGACATTCCTCTTCCGTTTGCTCTAGATTGCCAGTAGCTGATACACATTCAACGGGTTCCTCCGCATCGCCTACATGCCCAATAACATGCATCAACCTCCCGACGATTGGCTGCAGTGATTTAGCAGGCTCGGCATCGCTCGTTACCGACGCCAATGTTCTCTCCCCAGGCTTTCGTCCCAATTTCTGTTGACCCACAGCTGATGTCCCCTCAGACTTCTTGCTATCATCTGCTCGTGTATTTAGGGATTCAGGAGCTACATGCTCTACAAACCTCATCTCTTTTTCTCCTACAACCGTTCCCGATACACTCTTCTCCCCATGCACATAGCCAGCTTGTTGTGTAACATTCTCCTGTTGTTTTTTACTAACATGTGGGTCTTCGTTTCTAGTCTTCTGATCACCTTTCGTTTCATTCTTCTTCATGTCCTCACCTTCTTGCGTTTGTCCATCCCCACTCATTTCATTTGTAATTTTTGTACCTCCCATAGGATTACTGTTGACTAACTCTGCTTGGCCCTGTTTTTCTGTTCGGGTCTGAGCCACGTCTCCATCTCCCGAGATTGTTTGAAACCTGTTGAAAACTGGAACGCTAGCATGCTCAGGGTCCTGATCTGACCCTAGTTCCCTACCGTGCCGATTCTTTGCACCGCTGATGCCAACGTTGCCCACTGCTTGCCAACGTCGGATCTGTTTAGTTGGTTCCTCAGTGCACAAATTTTTTTCTTTTTCCAGATCTCCTGCATCCCCTTCCACCTTCTTCCCTCCTTCAGTCTGTGTTGAGGGCACTACTGACATATTTTCTATGCCTCTGTTTTGTGGTTTGCCAGATTTTGGTTTATTCCCCAGCACAATGCATTCAGCTTCTTTGTGCCCTACGTGGCAACAGTGATCGCAATAATCTGGCATCCTTGCAAACTCCACTTTCTGAGAATAACCACCCGTGACGGCGCCCGTTTCTCTATTCCGAATCACTATCCAAACTTCCTCTACAGGCGGCTGTCGACAATCAAACTCCACACAAACCCGTGCTACGCTCGGACGAGATCCGTTCGCCGTTGCCTCGTCCACATAAAGTGGTTGTCGTACCGTTTTAGCTATCAGCATCAAAGCCGATTTTTCATACAGATGAGCCTTGAGATTAGGAAAAGAGATCCAAATCGGAACCAAAGCTGATTCTTTTTCCGCTTCAAAATTTGGGTTCCATTTGAAAACTCTCATTTTCTGATTCAAAATAAACCACTGCTGCTTGACCCAGAGGCGATTAAAATCTTGTTCATTGGACAAGTGTATCAACACATGCTTATAGTCCATCCACCGGATCTCATATGCCCCCGATAAGCCTATTCCCTTAAACGCTTGTCGTATGTCCTGCAATCTGGGCATGCGAGTGAATTTTCCGACAAGGGAGTGGACGAAAGGGCGAGCCAAAATCTGGATCTCATCTTCATAAAACATGGCGGCTGGCCTATCCTTGTATGTGCTTGGGTTCCTCGTGGGTGGGATTACTGGAGGCTTTTCTCCTGTTGCTATTGACAGGAACGATTTTTTTATTGCTCGAGGGGATATAGGTTGATGGTTTTCATCAGGTAGGGCTTGTGGGATGCCATGTTTGACTGGCGGCTGTAAATTTCCTTCTCGTATGGCTTGTGACGGCTGAAGGTTGTTTCGTGGCAGACGGTTGTGGTCTATCCCGATCGGCATGGAAGGTTGTGTGGTGGCCGGTTGGAAGGTGCTGGCAAGGTCCGGCGGCCTACCGGCGGCCATCCCTTGAGATTGTGGGAGGGGCGAAAATTGAGAAAAGTTGAGAGCGTTTTCCACTTTTTTTTTTTTATAGCGGGTTTAGGGTTTAGGGTTTAGGGTTTAGGGTTTTTTTTTTTTTTTTTATGCTGGAAGTTCCCGCAGGGCCCAGCTACCCTGTGAAGATTTTATTAATTATCGAAAAATTGAAGAACAGTAGGGAGGGGGATGTAAACCGAACCTCCAGAATTACATGAGATTGAAAAGAGTTAATGAAAGCATCTAGTGAGGAAAATGTAATTTTATGTGCATAGTTATGATTGCAAACATAAAATTGAATCATTTTCCTATTACAAGAATTTATATAATCCCTAAAAGATAACAGATAAAAATAAATTAGGAGTACCACTCCTTTACATTTATTTAAATCGTACATATGGTAAATTTAATTTATCTAACCTAAGAATTCCTCTAAACTTACCCTCGACTTCTGTAAATACTTGCAGGTTGTGATGTTTATGTCCCTGATTAGAGAGATAGTCAGCAGCATGATTCCCTTCTCTGTATATGTGTGATAACCGAAAAGTGAGCCCATTCAAACATTTGCGGATGGAGGCCAATAAATAACGAGTTTGATATGAACCTTGATGTCCCTCATGTATCATTTGGACAACTATTTTCGCATCCATTTCTATCCAAATACGAGATACATTATACTCAACACTTAATACCAGACCTCGATGTAAAGCCATTAACTCTGCCTGCAACGAGTTAGCCGGTCCAAAATTTTCAGAGAAACCGAAAATTAAGTTACCTGTATGGTCTCGAAGAAGTCCCCCGCCAGCAGCATTCTGGAAAGCATCCTTAGAACTACCATCGACATTCAACTTAAATTCACCTATCGACGGTTTTTGCCAAGATATTAATCTTGGAGTAATCTGTAATCCTTGTTGGAAATGTAATCCCCACAACCGTGCTATCTGAAAATCTCCTTTCCATTGCCAACGTTGGAATTGCCGCCCACAAAATAATTGATGGATAAGTTTTAGAATACGCCAAATCACTCGGTCCGAATACATGCCCATGTTCCTATGCTTAGCATCATTCCTTTCAACCCATAGGAACCAAAAAATAAATATAGGCAGTAATGTGCGTAT
>NC_030852.1:0-57771 GCF_000208745.1 Theobroma cacao
GCATTTTTAAAGTTTTTTTTTATAGATTTCTAAAGATTTTTAAGGTATTTTTGGGAATTTTTAAGGAATTTTTTGAATTTTTGAGGTTTTGTAAGTTATTTTTAAAAGATTTTTAAAGTATTTTAAAGCATATTTAAGATTTTTTTCATTGATTTTTAAGCATTTTTAAGGTCTTTTTAAGGATATTAAACATTTTTTTAGAGATTTTTCAATGAATTTGAGAGATTGTTGATGTTTTTAAGGGATTTTTAATTTTTTTTAATTATTAATTATGATTTTCAATGATTTTTTAGATTTTATATGGTTTTTTAAAAGATTTTTAGGATCTTTTCAAAGATTTTTAACGTCATTCTAAGCAGGTTTTAATTTTTTTTATTGAATTCTAAGTATTTTTAAGATCTTTTCAAGGAATTTTAAGGATTTTCGTGGAATTCTTTTTATATTTGAGGTTTTGTAAGTTATTTTTAAAATATTTTTAAAGTCTTTTAAATTATTTTGAAGCTTTTCTTCATGGATTTTTAAGTATTTTAAGGTCCTTTTCAGGATATTTACGATTTTTTAGAGATTTTTAAAGAATTTGAAGAATTTTTTATGTTTTTAAAGCATTTTTAATTTTTTTAATGATTTTTTACAATTTTAAAAGATTTTTTAGGTTTTGTAGGGTTTTTTAAAATTTTTTTGGTCTTTTTAATTATGTTTAATGTCATTCTAAGCATTTTTAAGGTTTTTTAATGTATTTCTAAGGATTTTTAAGATTTTTTTGAGGATTTTCAAGGAATATTATGGATTTTTAAGGTTTTGTAAGTTATTTTTAAAAGACTTTTAAAGTCTTTTAAAGCATTTAAAAGGTTAATTTATTGAATTTTTAAGCATTTTTAAGGTCCCTTAAGAATATTTAAGGTTTTTTAAAGACTTTTCAAGGAATTTGAAGGATTTTTTATGTTTTTAATGGATTTTTATTTTTTGAATTATTTATTTCAATTTTAAAGGATTTTTTAGGTTTTGTACGGCTTTTTAAATGATTTTTAGGGTCTTTTTAAGAATGTTTAAGGTCTCTTTAAGCATTTTTAGAGTTTTTTTTAATGGATTTCTAAGGATGTTTAAAGTTTTTTGAAGGATTTGCAAGAGTCTTTATGAAATTTTATAGTTTATTGAGGTTTTGTATGTTATTTTTGAAAGATTTTTAAAGTCTTTTAAAGTATTTTTAAAGTTTTTTTATGGAGTTTTAAGCATTTTTAAGATCCTTTTAAGGATATTTAAGGTTTATTAGAAATTTTTCAATGAGTTTGAAGGATTTTTAATTTTTAATTTTTTTAGAATTTTTTACGATTTTTAAGGATTTTTTAGGTTTTGTATAGCTTTTTAAATGATTTTTAAGGTCTTTTTTCGAATGTTTAATGTTAGTTTAAGCATTTTAAAGATTTTTTTTATGAATTTATATGGATTTTTAAGATCTTTTTAAGGATTTTCAAGGGTTTTTTATGTAATTTTATGTTAATTTTAGGTCTTGTAAGTTATTTTTAAAAGACTTTCAAAGTCTTTTAAAACATTTTTAAGGTTTTTTTCATGGATTTTTAAGCATTTTTAAGGTCCTTTTAAGGATATTTAAGGCTTTTTAGAGATTTTTCGAGGAATATGAAATATTTTTTTTATGTTTTTAAGTGAATTTTAATTTTTGTTAATGATTTTGTTACAATTTTTAAGGATATTTTAGGTTTTGTACGGCTTTTTAAATGATTTTTATTGTCTTTTTAAGGATGTTTAAGGTAATTTTAAGCATTTTAAAGTTTTTTTTTATGAATTTCTAAGGATTTTTAAGGTCTTTTGAAAGATTTGCAAGGGTTTTGGTGAAATTTTATGGATTTTTGAAGTTTTGTAAGTTATTTTTAAATGATTTTTATTGTCTTTTGAAGTATTTTAAAGATTTTATTTGTAGATTTTTAAGTATTTTTAAGGTCTTTTTAAAGATATTTAGAGTTTTTGGATATTTTTTAATGAATTTGAAGGATTTTTTATTTTTTAAGAGATTTTTAATTTTTTATTATTTATTACGATTTTTAAGGATTTTTTAGGTTTTGTATGATTTTTTAAATGATTTTTAGAGTCTTTTTAAGGATGTTTAAGGTTATTCTAATAATTTTTAAGGTTTTTTTTTGTGAATTTCTAAGGATTTTTAAAGTCTTTTAGAAGTTTATCAAAGAGTGTTATGGATTTTTTAGGTTTTGTAAGTTATTTTTAAAAGATTCTTAAAGTCTTTTAAAGCATTTTTAAGGTTCTTTTCATGGATTTTTAAGCATTTGTAAAGTCCTTTTAAGGATATTTAAAGTGTTTCAGAGATTTTTAAAAGAATTTAAATTTTTTTTTATATTTTCAAAGGATTTTAAATTTTTTTAATTGCTTATTACGATTTTTAAGAATTTTTTAGGTTTTATATCACCTTTTTAAGGATTTTTAAGATCTTTTTAGAGATGTTTAAGGTCATTTTAAGCATTTTTATTGTTTTTGTATTTTTAATGATTTTAAAGGTATTTTCAAAGATTTTAAAGGAATTTTATAGATTTTTAAGGTTTGGTAAGTTATTTTAAAAATATTTTTAAAGTCTTTTAACTCATTTTTAAGGTTTTTTTCATAAATTTATAAGTATTTTAAAGGTCTTTTTAAGGATATTTAATGTTTTTGAGAGATTTTTCTAGAAATTTGAAAGATTTTTTTATATTTTAATGGATTTTTAATTTTTAATTATTTATTTCATTTTTTAAAGATTTTTTAAGTTTTGTATAGTTTTTAAATGATTTTTAGGATCTTTTCCGGATGTTTAAGGTTAGTCTAAGCATTTTAATGTTATTTTTATAGATTTTTAAGGATTTTTAAGGTCTTTTGAAGGATTTGCAAGGTTTTTATAGAATTTTATGGATTTTTGAGGTTTTGTAAGTTATTTTTAAAAGATTTTTAAAGTTTTTTAAAGCGTTTTATAAATTTTTCATGGATTTTTAAGTATTTTTATAGTCTTTTTAAGGATATTTAAGGTTTTTTATTAGAGATTTGTTAAGGAATTTCAAAGATATTTGATGTTTTTAAGCTATTTTTATTTTTTAGTGATTTTTTACAATTTTTTAGGATATTTTAGATTTTGTATGGTTTTTTAAAGTATCTATGGAGTCTTTTTAAGGATGTTTAAGGTCATTCTAAGCATTTTTAAGGTTTTTGTTATAGATTTCTAAGAATTTTTAAGGTCTTTTGAAGGATTTGTAAGGGTTTTTATGAAATTTTATAGATTTTGAAGATTTTGTAATTTATTTCAAAATTATTTTAATGTTTTTTAAAGCATTTTTAAAGTTTTTTTTTATAGATTTTAAAGTATTTTTAATATCCTTTTAAGGATATTTAAGGTTTTCTTTTTGAGATTTTTCAAGAAATTTGAATTTTTTTTATATTTTCAAGGGATTTTTTATTTTTTAAATTATTTATTACAATTTTTAAAGATTTTTTAGGTTTTGTATGGTTTTTTGAAAAATTTTTAAGGTCTTTTTAAGAATGTTTAAGATCATTCTAAGCATTTTTAATGTTTTTATATGAATTTTTAAGTATTTTTAAGGTCATTTCAAGGATTTTTAAGGGTTTTCATTGAATTTTAATTTTTTTTATGTTTTGTTAGTTATTTTTAAAAAGACTTTTAAAGCATTTTGAAGTATTTTTCTTGGATTTTAAGCATTTTTAATGTCCATTTAAAGATATATAAGATTTTATATGTATTTTTCAAAGAATTTGAAGGATTTTTATTATTTTCAAGGGATTTTTATTTTTTTTAATTATTTATTATAATTTTTAATTAATTTTTAGGTTTTTTAAAGATTTTTAGGGTCTATTTAAGGATATTTATGGTAACTCTAAGCATTTTTAAGGTTTTTTTTATAGATTTTTAAAGATTTTTAAGGTTTTTTCAAGGATTTTTAAGGAATTTTGATGGATTTTTAAGGTTTTGTAAGTTATTTTTAAAAGATTTTTTAAGTTTTTAAAGCATTTTTTAGATTTTTTCATGAATTTTTAAGCATTTTTAAGGTCTTTGTAAGAAAACTTAAAGTTTTTTAGAGATTTTTCAAAAAATTTGAAGAATTTTTTATATTTTTAATGGATTTTTATTTTTTAACTATTTATTACGATTTTTTAAGTATTTTTTAGGTTTTGTATAGCTCTTTAAAGGATTTTAAGATCTTTTTAAGGATGTTTAAGGTTGTTCTAAGCATTTTTATGGTTTTGTTTATTTCTAAGGATTGTTATGGTCTTTTGAAGTATTTTTAAGGGTTTTTATGAAATTTTATAGATTTTTGAAAGATTTTTAAAGTCTTTTAAAGCATTTTTAAGGTTTTCTCATAGATTTTTATGCTTTTTTAAGGTCCTCTTAAGGATATTTAGGTTTTTTTTAGAGATTTTCAAAGAATTTGAAGGAGTTTTTAAATTGTTATGGGATTTTTAATTTTTCTAATGATTTTTTTACGATTTTTTAGGATTTTTTTGGTTTTGTAAGATTTTTTAAAAGCTTTTTAGGGTATTTTTAAATATGTTTAAGGTCATTTTAAGTATTTTTAATTTTTTTTTATAGATTTCTAAGGATTTTTAAGGTCCTTTAAAGGATTTTGAAGGAATTTTATATATTTTTGAGTTTTTGTAAATTGTTTTTAGAAGATTTTAAAAATCTTTTAAAACATTTTAAGGTTTTTTCATAGATTTTTAAGCATTTTTAAGGTCATTTTAAGGATATTTAAGGTTTTTTTAGAGATTTTTCACGAAATGTAACGGATTTTTAATGTTTTTAAAGATTTTTTAATTTTTTAATTATTTATTACGATTTTTAAAGATTTTTTAGGTTTTGTATTGCTTTTTAAATGATTTTTAAAGTCTTTTTAATGATGTTTAAAGTCATTTTAAGCATTTTTAAGTCTTTTTTTATGTATTTCTAAAGATTTTTAAGGTCTTATCAAGGATTTTCAAAAAAATTTATGTATTTTTAAAGTTTTTTAAGTTATTCTTATAAGATTTTTATAGTCTTGTAAAGCATTTTTATGATTTTTTTCATAAATTTTTAAGTATTTTGAAGACCCTTTTAAAGATATTTAATGGTTTTAAGAGATTCGTCAAGAGATTTGAAGGACTTTTAATGTTTTTAATGGTTTTTTAATTTTTTTAATAACTTTTAGGAGTTTTAAGGATTTTTTAAGTTTTATATGGCTTTTTAAAGTCTTTTTAAGGTCTTTTTAAAGATGTTTAAGGCTAGTCTAAGCATATTTAAGGTTTTTTTTATTGATTTCTAGTGCTTTTTAATATTTTTTGAAGAATTTTATGGATTTTTTGAGTTTTTGCAAGTTATTCTTAAAAGGTTTTAAAAGTTTTTTAAAACATTTTTAAAGTTTAGGATTTGAAGTTTAAGGTCTAGGGTCGGGGTCCGAGGTTTGAGGTTGGAGTCTAGGTTGGGGTTGGGGTCCGAGTTCGAGTCGGGGTTTGAGTTTCCCTTAAAAACCTAAAAAATCTTTCAAATTTCTCGAAAAATCTCTAAAAATCCTTAATATCCTTAAAAAGGCTTTCAAAATCCTTAAAAATCTATAAAAAAAAACTTTAAAAATGCTTAAAAAAACTTTAAAAATCTTTTAAAAATAAGTTACGAAACCTAAAAAATCCATAAACTTCCATAAAAAATCCTAAAATTCCTTTAAAGTCCTTAAAAATCCTTAAAAATTTATAAAAAAAACCTTAAAATGCTTAACCTTTAAAATCCTTTAAAAACCTTAAAATCCTAGTAAAAACTATAAAAAAACCATAAAATCCTTAACCTCAAAATTCCTAAAGATTTTTATTTATAATAAGTCTAAGTAATATGTTAATTTTATATATTATAAATTTATATGTATTACTTTATTATATATATATGAAATTAATGACACAACTTATATGTTATAATATTTTATATCAAAGTTTGTATAACTAATATTTTAATTTTATAGAGTATATATTTATATGTATTATTTTATTATATATATATGAAATTTATATAAATAATAACTAATTATAAATAATGTGTCATTAAAACAAAGGTGATAACTAATAAAGTTATTAAGTGTAATCATATAAGTGAAGTTTATTATAAGTTATAGTATAATAGAAATGCTCATTTATAAATTAAATATATGTATATATAATATATTTATATAATTATATATATATATTCATAACATTTTATATTACGAAAAATGAAGAAAAAGCATAGGGCAATTCATAAAGGAAAAAGAGTGGCCTAGCATGAAAAAAAAAAAAGGAGGGCAGTACATTATGAAAAAGAAAGGAAGGCAGCCGAAAAAGAAGGTTTGCCGATGCAATTTGTTACCTATATATATATATATATATANACACACACATATGATTTATTCTTTATGAAAGTACATAATATATATAAATATACATATGTATATATGTTCTTTATTTATGATATATATTCTTTTACGAAAGTTTATAACTATGTCGTATGTTAATTATGAAAATATTTATATATATAATAATAATAATAATAATAATAATAACATATTTATTCTTTTGTGAAAAGTGCATATATATACATTTATAGTCTTCATAGCAGAAGCAAGCCAATAAACACGATCCTGTCCGAATGCATTATACAAATTCCAGATCAGCAACCCAATATTAATACCAGAATTTTAGTCGAGACACTCACGCACAATGCCATAAATTGAGGACAGCAATAACTCCAACAAAGACCATCACCACAGAAGAAGACGAGAAAAATTCACATCCCACCCGAAGGATTATCAATTAAAGCTGCCAACAGTTAAGAAAAGTACTCAGAAAAATTCTCAATCCACCAAGATTTGAACCTTGTGAGCCGAGCTACAAAAATGTTCCACATATATACTTTCAAGTATATGGGAGTTGATTCATCTGAACGAGTAACTCCACTAAGCTTAGAATAACGGATTGAGCTTGTTGCGAAACTATATAAGCTAACTTGAAGGGTGCAGAACTTCGAGATGGATTATTTGCTCAGATTTCAAAGCAAACAAGGTACAATCCTGATAAGTGTGCATGTCCTTCTTAAGAATATGCCTCTCTTTTTATGTATTTCTATTGGCTTACTTCATGCCACTATTCTTCCTTCCTTTACGTTAAAACAGGCAAAACTTGATCAAAGCATGGGAGCTGATGTATTTATGTGCATCCTCCGCGCCTCCTAGCAAAGACATGAGAGCTTGGTTTTTGGAACAATAAAATTACAGGATGAAGCTGAAAAAATTACTATAAACTACAGTTTAAAAATCTAGTTACTTTTATCATGTTTGCTTACTTTTACACATTAATTAATTAGAAACCAGTAAATAACATTTATTTTAAATTACGAAAAACTTTAATATTTTTTATAAAAATTATAATTAAAATTATTCTACTTTTAGATAAAAATATTATATGTAAATTGATGTTTAATTAACTATTATTTCATTTTAAAATTATAGTAACGCTGGAAGAAATAAAAGATAAATAACATAATCTACTATAAAACTAACCAAAAAAGAAATGTCAACTACATATTATACATGCATATTTTCGTCTCTAAACTCTCTGAATAAAACTTCACGTTTGTTTTAATATCCTTGTAAGAAAAATGATGCAAGTATAAAAATACAGTGTCATTGGTTATTGATTGCAATTGCACGGTCAATTAATTTAATTAGCAACGATTGACTAACCATAAACTTATTATAAAGTAAAAGGCTAGTAGAAAACAAAGCATCAATTATGTTTTCCATTTTTATTATTTATTATATAACTAATCATGAAAATATTGAAAATTCAACTAATCAATCTAACTACCGGTAGAACGTATAATTATGGGTATCAATTATCAAAGAAAAGAACCTTGAAGAAGCCTATAATAAAAGCTAACAAATTGTTCTTTATCATTGTCTTTCGTTGCTTGATGGTCCAATTTGCACTTCACTTTCATCAGCTGAAGGTGGCATGAATTTGACGACCAACTTCACTAGTATAAAAACCAATTACAGCAATTACTCTTCTCTTATAACCCAATTATAACTTGACTAGCACTTTACTGTTAGCTGCATGCTGAAGGAAGCATAATTAATTAATGTCAAGACAAACTAATCCAGCCCGTTATGCATGCCAAATGTTAATTTTCTTTTCCCTTAACTATTGGAGGGGAAAGGAACAGACAAGTACAGATTTATGTTTCACATTTTCTCTCGCAAGTAATGGATATTTCAACTGAAATGCTATTGCAATAACTTGTAAATAAATATTGCCTTCATCTCTAAGCAAACTTTTCACTTTTAAAAATTATTTTTTGGCATATGTCTAACAAAAGTCTTGTTAATTTAAAGATGCAATAATGGTGTGCTTATAAATTTAAAAAGATCTACAAATCCAAAAATTAAAAAACCCAAAACCCAAAAACTACTGGAATTCGACCTCATGCTCAAATATGAAAATAATCAAAAAATTAAAAAATATAACGCAGCAGAATAATAAACTAGTATAAAATCAGAGAAACAGTCGAATCCTACAAGATCAATATTTGTATTTTTCATGTAATTTTCTAATTTAATTTTCAACATTCATAAGTTTAAGAGTTACATATCTTACTATAGATATCGCAATCAAGAGCGAATTAAATCAAAGTTTTTGCTTATTCACTTTTAGGATTTATCAAATCTTCAGTCACTCAAGTATTTGACCTCTAATAGTAATCCACACAGTTACCGAATAAGACTTTATCAAAGGTAGGATTTTACTTGTGCTAGCAAGTATTGTTTCTAAAACAAAAAGACCAGAAGTTCTTGCCGAATCTTATCTTTGTCAGACAAAAAAAATTATTTTTCTTTTCTTATTTTATGAAACGGCTGAGAAGTGGTTGAGGCTTAGAGTTTTAGTTTGCTAACATAACTTATTTATATAGCTCAACTAATTTGTAACCTTAAATATAACGGTTGTATTTTAATTTAATTAAGTCTCTGTGAACTTAATTAATTTTTTACTTTATTTTGATCTTTTTCAATTAAGTCCAAATTAATTAATTATCTTTATTTAATCCTAATCATGTCACTTAATGTGTGTGACCAATTAGGCTTTTAACATGTTGGTAATAAATATAAATCCTAATTAAATATTAATTTGATAATTGATTATATTTATAGATCATGAGCGGCATCTGACAATACATCATTACCACCCAAATGTTAGAGAGTCAATTAAAGAATTTGACAAAGCCCTTCAGTGATAAGTCTCTCAGTGCAATACGGTCCTTTCATCAAATATCTCGGATATATCATTAAGCATGGCTATGTGTCTACTTATAACATTTCATATTAGTTCTCATAATTCATGACTAACTTTATGAATTTAGAAAATTAATTTTTCTCAAATTCATCATGCTTTGCCCAAAGACTTTATACAAGATAATCAAGAATTGAGAATAAGTGAGATACATCCCCTCATATCACTTGGGGTAATGAATCTTCTCTTGACCACTCATACACCTTCGCATGCTTCATGGCATATCTAAAAACACCCTGTTTAGGCATATGGTCTCTTCCAAACCCGTAGGGGTGAAATCAAAGTATGTCATTTTCCATACAAAATGACTTGGTGTCTCAAGTCTGAAGACTAGTTGCATGACTATCATATGAGAACATATTCTATAGACACCTGAGTGAAATACCAAATGGAGTTTTCATAGCAGATCATATTCAGTGAACTTGTTCTTTAACAAGCACTCACATGTTATCCTCAAGTATCTCATATACTTCAATCTATGAGATCGATTGCTTACTTCTCAAATAAGGAGACTTAATATGTACTAGTCTTTGAGCATTGTCAATGCCCTGTCTTAACAATACAATTTTAGGAACAATTTTAGGAACATAGTTTTGATGCATAGTGATCTCATAATTGTAACAACTTTACAATTCTCTTGCAAGGCTTTAATGTTCTATGGGCTTCATCAAATTAATATTTAATAACTCCTTATTATTGCACTAACATGAAGGGAAACCTCTATCACACATAATTATGCGGTTAAATATGCATTAAATGACAATATATAATTCTTGACCAATTTAATTGGCTCAAGGGCATATACCAACAAAAACAACTTCACGCAAAAATAATTTAACCCATAACCTCAAAATTCTAAAAACTCAAAAACTAAAAATCCAAATACAAAAAAACCCAAAAACAATATAACCTAAGAACCCACAAATACAAAAACTCAAAAGCAACTTAATCCAAAAACTCAAAAACAACTTAACTCAAAATAACTTAATTCAAAAACCATAAAACTCAAAAATAATTTAACTCAAAAACCTAAAAAAATAAAACAACTTGACCCAAAACTAGAAAATCTGAAAAACCAAAAAAAAAGGTAACCTAAAAACATAAAAATATATAAAAAACCTTAAAAAAAAAACTTTAAAATCTTAAAAAAAAAGACATTACAAATCTTTAAAAATCCATAAAAAAACTATAAAAAAACATTAAAATCTTTACCTTAAAAATCCTTAGCAATTTCTTAAAAATCCTTCAAAATACATAAAAACCTTAACAATCCTTAAAAAACCTTCAAAATCCTTGAAATTACCTTAAAATCCTTAAAAATCCATAAAATTTCTTAAAAGACCTTAAAAATACTTAAAAAGACCTTAAAAATCAATAAAAATCTTTATACAACCTTAAAATTTCTTAAAAATCCTTAAAAAATATAAAAAACCTTAAAATCCTTAATGTTAAAAACCCTTATAAATCTTTCAAAATCGATAAAAATCCTTAAAAAAACCTTAAAAATCTTTAAAAATACTTTTAAAATATTTTAAAATACCTTAAAAAACCTTAAAAACCCTAAAAAAACCTATAGAAAACCTTAAAATCCTTAACCTTAAAAACCTTAAAAAAACTTACAAAGCCTTAAAATCTTTATAAAACCTTTAAAATCTTTAAAAAACCTTTACAAATCTTAAAAATCCTTAATAATCTTTTCAAATTCCTAAAAATCTTTTAAAATCTGCAAAAATCCTTAAGTATCCTTAAAACCCTTGAAAAATGCTTAAACATCTTAAAAATGCTTAGAAAATCCTTAAAAATCCTTATATATCCGTTAAAATCTTCAAAAATTCTTAAAAATCCTTAAAGATCCCTCAAAACATTACAAATCTTTAAAATTCTTAAAAATCCCTAAAAATCCATAATCTTAAAAATCTTTAAAAATACTTACAAACCCTTAAAAATCCTTAAAAATTCTAAAAAAAAACCTTTAAAATCCTTTAAAATCATTAAAAATCCCTTAAAAACCTCAAAAATCTTTCAAATCCCTTAAAAATTCATAAAAAACCTTAAAAATCCTTAAAAATCCGTAGACAATTTTAAAAAACCTTAAAACTCCTTAATAATCCTTAAAAATTTATAAAAAAACCTTCAAATGCTAAACATAAAAATCAATTAAAAACCTTAAAAAGTGGGATCTAGGGTAAAAAAGTCTAATTGAATTATGTTCATTATTACTAAGCTTGCATTAATTCTTATATAAGTTTTCCCTTCATTTTCATCAATTTCTTCTTCTAATGAATTGCTATTAATCTATACATAATATTATAAATTATTTCTTATTATATTCTCACTCTTTTATCACTTGAATTTCTTACCCATATAATTTATTACTAATTTGTTTAAAACACTATAAATCACTATCAAATATCACCGGATACTGTAAAAGTGTCCTTATTTTATGAATATTTCTAAAATTTTTATTACTTATTCTATTCACAGCCCTTTGTTTTCCCAAATTTCCCGTTCATTTTCAATTTTTTCTACATATAAACTGTTGTTGTTAGGATCATATTCTTTTCTTTTGTCTTTCTGTTCGTACTTTTTTTCTAACAACAACTGTGGTTTAGATCCTCTTGATTTTTCTTTGCTTTTGTTTTTTGGGGTTTTGACTTAATCTTAAATATCCGTAGGCTATAGTTCTCCTACAGTGTCTCAAGCAGACGTTGCTTGGGCTTCATCAACAACATCATCCTTATGTTAACAACTTGGTCCACACCAACAAAGTAATTTCCCTTAAATCCTTGAAATCTTTTAAAATCTTAAAAATTCTTAAAAATCTTTAAATATCTATAAGTCTACTTAAAAATCCTTAAATAATTCTAAAACCCTTCAAAATTCTTAAAAATCACTAAAAATCCTTCAAAAACTATAAAAAACCTTAAAATTCTTAAACTTAAAAATCTTTTAAAATCCTTTAAAAACCATAAAAATCCTTAAGTTTATTGATTTTTGCTTAAAATTTTACATCCAAGTATTTGACTCATTAGTTGATACATGATCCTTCTACATAGAGAGTAAGGTTCGAATCTCCTTTCTCCCAATTAAAAAAAAGATAAAAATTCTTAAAAATACATAAAAATCCTTAAAAAACTTTTACAAAGCTTAAAATTTAGTAGAAAAGCTTAGAATTCTTAAAATTTTTTAAAAATTCGTAAGATTCCTTAAAAAACTTTAAAAATCCAGCAAAATCCATCAAAAATTATAAAAAACCTAAAAATCCTTACAATTAAAAATCCTTAAAATTTTTTTAAAAATTATAAAAATTCTTAAAAATACATAAAATCCTTGAAAATGCTTCAAAATCTTTCAAAAAAAAAAAACCTTAAAAATCTATAAAAAATCTGAAAAAGCCTTAAAAATCCTTCAAAAGATCTTGAAATCCTTTAAAATTCATAAAACTCCTTCAAAAACTTTAAATATCCTTAAAAAGGCCTTAAAAATTCTTAACAAACTATACAAAACCTTAAAATGCTTAACTTTAAAAATCTTTTAAAAACCTAAAAAATTCTTAAAAAACTATAAAAAAGCCTTAAATACTTAATCTTAAAAATCTTTAAAAATCCTTTAAATACCTTAAAAATCATTCTTTATCTAATCTAATATCTATATAAAATCAGCAACTTTCAAAACTCCTTCTTTGGTTAACCCATCTGCAATACTATTCTTTACTTTTTACATGTGTAACCTCCCAGCGATGTATTTCATTTTTAAGATTCTCAATTTGTATCAAAATCTGCCTGAACCTCCAATGGAGATTCCATTGGATATTAGAACAACTTACAACATTAAGAGAGTCACTTTCCACCCAAAGACTTTGAGATTGTTGATGCATTATATCAAGAAACAATTGAAATGCTTCTTTTATTGCATAAATTTCAACATTGCTACAATCTCCATAGCCGGTCAATTTCGAAAACTTCAAGAGAATATTATAATTACTATATATATATATATATATATATATGAATTAGTACAACATGCATATTAACACATTAATTAAACTATATTGTATTAATAGACTAATAGATTGATTATTGATATTTGTATATATTAATATATTATTAATAATTATATAGCCACTAATTAAATTAATATTGTTATAAATAGTACATCTAATAAAAATATATTATTATTAATTTTAATTTGTGATAATAATTTATATATAATTATTATAAATTTTCTTAAAAAATTATAAAAAACCCACTAATGTTTAAACTTAAAAATCCTTAAAAATCTTTTAGAAAACATTAAAAATTCTTAAAAATCCATAAAAAACCATAAAAATCCTTTAAAAAACCTTAAAAATCCTTAATAAACTTTTAAAATCCTTAAATATCTTTAAGTCGCCTTAAAAAAACTTAAAAAACTGTAAAAATGCTTTAAAAACCTTAAAAATTCTTCACAATCCCTAAGAATCAGTAAAAAACCTTAAAACTCATACAAAAAACCCTTAAATTTAAAAAACCTTTAAAAACCATAAAAACCTTTAAAAATACATAAAAACCTTAAAAATCCTTAATAATCCTTAAGAAAACCTTGGAAAACCTTAAAAACACCTTAAAAATCTTTAAATATCCCTAAAAATCTTTAAAATCCTTAAAAAACCTAAAAAATTCTTAAAAATCCATAAAAAACTATAAAAAAACCCATAAAATCTTTAATCTTAAAAATCCCTAAGAATCCTTTAAAAATCCTTAAAATTCTAAAAAAAAAAACTATAAAAAACCTTAAAATCCTTAAACATAAAAATCCTTAAAAATCGTTTCAAAACCATAAAAATTCTTTAAAATCTTCAAAAATATATAAAAACCATAAAAATCCTTAAAGAAACATTAAAAACATTAAAAATCCTTAATAAAACTTAAAAAGACCTTCAAAATCCTTACAAATTCTTAAAAATCTTTATAAAAAAAATTAAAAATCCTTAAAAAAACTATAGAAAAACCTTAAAATACTTAACCTTAAAAAACCCTAAAAATCTTTAAAAAGATCTTAAAAATCCCTAAATAACTATAAAAATCCTTCAAAATCCTTTAAAATTCTTAAAAATGTTAACAAAACCTTAAAAATGATTAAAAATCTTTAAAAAACCTTAAAATCATTACAAATCTTTTAAAATCCTTTAAAGACTTTAAAATCCTTCAAATTCCTTAAAAATCCATAAAAACCTTACTAATCCTTTAAAAATGTTAAAAATCCTTAAAAATCCATGAAAACCCTCAAAAACCCATCAAAATCCTTAAAATCCTTAAAAACCCTTAACAATCCTTTAAAATCCTTCAGAATCTTTAAAAATCCTTAAGCATCCTTAAAAATCCTTAAAAGTGCTTAAAAACCTTAAAAATGCTTATAAACCTTTAAAAACCTCTCAAATTCCTTATAAATCCTTAAAATCATTAAAAAATCATGAAAATCCTTAAAAATCCTTCAAAATTCTTTAAAATTAGTAAGTATCCTTAAAAATCCTAAAAACCCATAAAAAATCTTAAACCCTAAACCCTAAGCCCTAAGCCCTAAAATGCTTAATATTAAAAATCCTTAAAAATCTTTTAAAAACCTTAAGGATTCTTAAAAATTCATAAAAAATCTCAAAATTCCTTAAAAATTCTTAAAAACCCTTACCCTTAAAAATCCTTAAAAAGTCTTTAAAATCTTTCAAAATCCTTAAAAACCTTAAACTCAAAAATCTTTTAAAATCCTTTAAAAACCATAAAAATCCTTAAAAATACATAAAAACCTTCAAAATCATTTAAAAAACCATTAAAAACTTAGAAATCTTTAAAAAAAAACCTTAAAAATCTTTTAAAATACTTAAAATTTCTTGAAAATCCTTAAAAATCTTCCAAAACATATAAAAAACTATAAAAATACCTTAAAATCCTTTAAAAACCATAAAAGTCCTTAAGAATCCTTAAAAATACATAAAAACCTACAAAATCATTAAAAATCAATAAAAAAATATTAAAAATCCTTAAAAAGACCATAAATTATTGGTCCCAATTATATGTGCTAGAGGGGGTGAATAGCACAAATCGGCTCTTGACAAGATAAGGAACTAATTTTCAAGACGAAGAAAATAAAAATAGAGTAGACAATGTGCAGGAATTTAGAGTGGTTCGATCCAAGACCTACATCCACTACCTTGATTATCTAACTAAGGATTTTCCAAACAATTCTACTAAGAACCGGTGAAATTCACAAGCTTTCACCAAGCTTTACAATGGCTTTTATCAAGCTCAGTCAAAACCTTTCACAATAGTTTTTCACGGGCTAAACTAAAACCCAACACCTAACTTTTCAAGGCTAAGTTAGAACCTTAACACATTCAAGCAAACCTAGCTTGAAACAATCACTTAAACTGACTCCCTCACTCTAAGAATACAAGAAGAGAAGTAAAAGAAAGTACTTATAATCACAGGTTGATCTAAATGGTACAAGGTTGAGTGCAAAATACAAATACAAAAGATTGGTGTTTAAGTGCAGAGGAGATTTTCTAGTTTATCAACTCTATATGACTTAAATCTCTTCCAAAACTTCCAAAGAACTCATTTCTAACCGTTGGAAGACCCTTTTATACTTGAAAAAACAACTTTGATGGCAGTTTGGCAATTTATGGCCATTGAAAACAGTTGAGAGTTGGTTCTAGCCGTTAATCTGTCTTCTAGTGCTCTGGTTCAAATTGTAGATAGAGAACTCTTAGTTGACTAACTTTCTTCTTAGTTGACTAAGTTGATTCTATCTTCTGGTCACAGATTCTGGTAGAGAACATTTAGTCGACTAACTCATTTCTTGGTCGACTAAGTTGGTTTTGTCTTGAAGTCCATATTTTGGCAATAGCTTCTTAGTCGACTAACTCACATCTTGGTCGACTAAGTTGGTTCTGTCTTGAAGTCCAGATTTTGGCAGTAGCTTCTTAGTCAACTAACTCACATCTTGGTCGACTAAGTTGGTTCTGTTTCTCAATATTCTTCAACCCGTTATTTCTTCAATTTGAATTTTAACCAACCAACATTATTTTTTATTCAACTAAGGAGCTTTTTTCTCGTTAATCGATCATGTCTCCTTATTTTTATTCTTCTTTTTTTTTATATACACTTTGAAAGATTGATTTATTAATTTCATACATTATTTGTCCTACACACTCAAGTAGAAAAATTAAACACAAATGAATGGAAATGTTTTTATTATCATCAAAAACTAATGGAGCCAACAATCTCTCCCTTTTTGATGATGACAAAACATTCCTTAATTAACAGCACAGTGTCCTTTAATTCTTTTTAATTTCTGCAAAAAATGAGGATTGCTCCCCCTAAGTGAGTGCTCCCCCTTAGTGTGTACATATTTTGCTTATTCATTCTAGCAAATTTTATTCATGTTGTGTAGAAATTGACACTATACATTCAGAGTATATATGTGCAAAAATATAAGGTGATTTACAGCAAATGAATGTTGACAAATTATCATAAAAAATTTGCAGTGTCTATCAACAGCATATTGTTACCAGATTTTGTCTATGTCATTCATCATTTCAATTGATTTACTATACACAACATCTATATCCATTCACAAACATAATTAGTAATCAGTATACAATCCCAACATTAGTGCAGTATCAGATTTTTATCAACAGCAGTCAAAATACCATAAACAGTAAAATATCAGCAAATATTCAATTATCAGCAGCAAAATACCATAAACATATCAGCATCTATTTTTCACACAAACATATAGGCAACAAAATTAAGTTCAAGTGTTCAAATGCCATCACGACATAAACAGCAGGCAAATAATAGTTGATATTCCTAAATTGCCCCTAATTCATTTCTGCTTCCTTTCTTTCCTAAATTCTTGGTACCTCCACCCTAACATTTTTTAAATTAATTTCTTGGTTCCTTCTCCACCCTAAGGTTTTGCCATACTTCTCCCCTTTTTTGTCATCATCAAGTCCTTAGCATCTTTTGAGGAGGATGAGGGAGATGACTCATCATCAATGTAGTACTTGACATTGAGAGGTTGAGGAGACGATGCTGGAGGTAATTCTTGGGAAAGGGGATCAGGTAAGGGTGTGTCAGACACTTCAAGTGATTCATGTGGAGAAGAAGCTATTGCTGGCTTAGACTTTTCTGTCAATCTAGAGGAGTTCCTTCTTTTGAGGAATGCTATTTTTGTTGCCATTATTTTCTTCCCTTTGGCAAATGGTTTTGTCTTTGTTTGTGGTGCTGCAGTGACTTTTTTTTTTCCTTTTCCAGATTTTGCTTTCACTCTAGGGGCTGGTGCAAATGTATCTTACTAAGCTTCTGCCTTGGCAGCTTTCTTTTCATCATGTTCTTCCCTAACCATTTGGTGGAAGACATCCATTATGGATACCTCTTTTGAATTTGGAGGAGAGGGCTGTTGTTTCTTAGGTTCTGAAGGAGCATTTTCCATCCAATGAACCAGCATTTCTGTTCCTTGTTCTGATTTATCTTTGCTTTGGTGTTCAAGTGAAGGGGCTTTAGTAGGTTGATCAACACCAGGGTGAGAGTCTTTTGTCTGAAGGACAGGGTTGGCAGTTTTGTAAGTGGAGCCTTCAGCTTGAACACTATGACTTGCACCATGAGGAGCAGACCTTTCTGCTTGCAAAGCTGAACCCTCAGCACCTTGCTATGCTAGTGCAACACTTGTTGTTACAGAGGTATCTGCAGCAGTAAGTTCTGATGGCATTTTTCTTTTTCCCTTCAGTTCATTTTTCAGTTCAGCAACTTTCTCTTCAATTTTTTGCATTCTAGCTCCTTGGTTAGTGAGCTTCCCATCAATTCTGATAAGGAGATTGAAAATTACCTCATTCGAGAATTGGGATGGTACTCCCTCTGGTTGAGTAGGTAGGGTGGATTCTTTTCCTGGACCAGCCTTGAGGGTTTTAATGAATCTTTCTCCATCAAGTTTATACCCTATTTTGGATAAACTACCAAAGTAAATGGCTTGGTCTCTGGTTTTTACCATGTCCAGTTCATATCTTTTGGCTCAGACCCCCTTTTTCTGCACTAAGGATGTGATAACATTTCCATAAGGCAGATTAATTTTCTCAAGGTTGCATGCTCCTCTCATTTTTTCAATCATGAATCTACCTAGGTTCATAGCAACCCCACTAAAAGCATGTTCCATCAGCCAAAGATTTTGAAGGCTGATGTAGCTTAAACTTTCACTTCTGCCATGGATATTTACTGTAACAAAGTAGTGCAGAATTCTTATATGGGAACTGGTTATTAAACCAGCATTGCTCTTTGATGAGTACTTTTCCTTTCTCCCAATAATGATTTCCCACAAAGAGGATGAGTTGTATTTCTCTGGGAATTCGAACTCTCCCTCTTCACATTCAACTTTCAGCAAATTACCAAGATCATCAGCAGTAACCACAAATTCTTTACCATTCAAAAATACATTTAGTCTATTTTCAATGTAGTCATCAGAATCATCTAGTTCTTCATTTCTTAATGCTATACTAGCATAAAATTCTTTCACCAAGTTGGCACTGTAGGATTTATTCTTAAATGTGCTATACTCCTTCAGTTTCAATTCATCAAAATAATCTGATAGACTAGTCTGTATTTTTAGATTTTCACTAAAACTTTCCCAGTCAATGTACTTTCTGCAGGTGATAAGAGCATTCTATATTTTCCTAAACCTCTCTTCAGGCATTTTATTTCTGAATTTAGAAGAAGGGGTAATACATTTCTTGGGCATTATATCCTTGTCTTTCTTCTTCTTTGATTTCTGCTTCTTTGCTTTTTGTGATTTTTCAGATTTCTCAAGCAATGAAGCAGACCCAATTTTCTGTTTCTTTTTCTGCATTTATGCTTCTGACCTTTCTTCCAGTGGTCTTTTTCCTTTTTTCTTTTCAATAATTTCTTTGCTTTGAAAAGTTTTTGCCATTTCGATTTGAGAGATTTCTGATAGGGGTTTTGACGTTCTAAGTGGCAAGGGTTTCAATTATATGAGAGTCGATTTCAGAGGAGAAAATGTAGAGGAAATGGGTTTCAATTTTCAGATGATCGATTTTTAGGGAGAGAGAAGTTGCCAGTAGTTTTTTTTCCTCTTAGAAAACTGTCCGCCTCCCCCTTAAATATTGCCTCATATCATTTGCTTAAAATTTCAAAAATTCTCTCTAAATTTTGGTTATTCACTTAGACAATTTTCTCCTTTCTTTATTACCCGGTAAACACATTCTTTTCATTATTTTATTCCTTCTTCATTTTATTGACTGAGTCTTACTATTTAATGCTAACAAAACACTCTTAGTTGACTAAATGCATTCTGTTTTATGTGCATAAGCCAAAAATTTTCTCCCAACTTTTACAGATTAATCATTCCTAAATTTCTTCTAATTTCACAGAATCTATCTTCATTTAAAGGTTTGGTAAAGATATCTGCTAATTGATGCAAAGTATTCACAAATTCAATCTTAATATCACCTTTCACTACATGGTTTCTAACAAAATGGCGCCTAATCTCAATGTGTTTAGTCCTAGAATGTTGCACAGGATTTTTAGATATATTGATTGTACTTGTGTTATCACAGAAGATTAGTACATTATGGATTGTAATTCCAAAATCTCTTAGTTGTTGTTTGATCCACAAAATCTGAGCACAACAATTACTTAGAGAAATATACTCTGCTTCGGCTGTAGAAAGTGCTACAGAGTTTTGTTTCTTACTTGACCAGGATACTAGCATACTTCCTAGAAATTGGTATGTTCCACTAGTACTTTTTCTATTAGTTTTGCTTCTTGCAAAGTCTACATCCGAATAGCCTACAAGATCAAATGATGATTCTCTAGAATACCATAATCCTAAGGTTTGTGTTTCTAAGAGGTATCTAAAAATTCTCTTAACAACAGTTAGGTATGATTCTTTAGGCTATCACTGAAATCTAACACACAAACACACACTAAACTGGATATTTGGTCTAATTGCTGTTAAGTAGAGAAGTGATATGATCATACCTCTATAGAGATTTTGATCAATGTCCTTTCCTTGTTCATCTAAATCAAGTTTGGTGGATGGACTCATTGGTGTGGAAATTGATTTCAGCTTCAGCATGTCAAACTTTTTGAGCATGTCTCGAATGTATCTTTCTTAGTTAATAAAGATTCCTTCCTCACTTTGTTTGATTTGAAGACCAAGGAAGTACTTCAACTCTCTCATCATGCTCATCTCAAATTCACCCTGCATTTCTTTAGCAAAGTTTTTGCATAAAGCCTCATTAGTTGCACCAAATACAATGTCATCCACATATATTTGTACAATAATTAAATCATTTAAGTATCTTTTAATGAACAATGTAGTATCAATGCTGCCTCTAACATAACCTTTTTCAACTAGAAATTTTGAAAGCCTCTCATACCAAGCTCTAGGAGATTGTTTCAATCCATACAAGGCTTTATGAAGTTTGAAAATATGATCAGGTTTTTCAAAATCTTCAAAACCTGGTGGTTGCTCAACATATACTTCCTCTTAAATGAATCCATTTAAAAATGCACTTTTTACATTCATTTGGTACAATTTGAAATTCATGAAGCATACAAAAGCTAACAACAACCTTATGGCTTTAATTCTAGCAACGGGTGCAAAGGTTTCATCACAGTCTATTCCTTTCTCTTGGTTGTATCCTTGTGCTACTAACCTAGCTTTATTTCTAACTACATTTCCTTACTCATCTACTTTATTTCTAAACACCCATTTTGTGCCAACAATAGGGTGATTTGAAGGTCTAGGTACTAGTGACCATACACGATTTCTTTTGAATTGGTCAAGTTTCTTTTGCATAGCCATTATCCAACTTTCCTATTTTTCAGCTTCTTCAAAGTTTTTAGGCTCAATTTGAGATATGAAAGCTGAAAACTCACAAGTCTCTCTTGTTGCTCTCCTAGTTTTAACTCTTTGAGAAATGTCACCTATGATTTGATCTTATGGATGGTCTCTTACAAATCTCCAACTCCTTGGAAGGTCATTATACTGATTTTCTGTTCTTTCCAAATTTTCTAGAGATGGAGTTTCATTTTCTCTTCTAGGTGAGCTTTCTTCATTATTTTTATTGTTCTCTAAGTTCATTTTTTCCATTTGTTTTTCTAGGATTTCTACATCATCATCATCAACATGAATTTCCTTTTGTAAAGCATTGGACTCATCAAAAACTACATGGATTGATTCTTCAACGGTTAAAGTCCTTTTGTTAAAAATCTTATAAGCCTTTGAGTTTAATGCATATTCTAAAAATATTGCCTCATCACTTTTTGCATCAAACTTTCCTAAGGGTTGTTTTTCATTGTTCAATATAAAACATTTATAACCAAAACTCTTAAGGTGAGAAATATTTGGTTTCCTACCCTTGTAAAGTCCATATGGTGTCTTAGATATCATGGGTCTTATTGAGACTCTATTAAGTATATAAGCTGTTGTATTCACTGCCTCAGCCTAAAAATATTTTGATAGGTTATTCTCACATAGCATAGTCCTAGCCATTTCTTTTAAGGTTTGGTTTTTCCTCTCTATAACTCCATTTACTGGGGTGTTTTAGGTGCAGAGAAATTATGATCTCATTTTCAAATTCTCCTCCATGATCACTCCTTATGTTAACTATGGCTAGTCCTTTTTCATTCTCTACTTTCCTACAATGACTTATAAAAGCTTATAGAACATCATTCTTATGAGCAAGAAAATAAACCCAAGTATATCTAGAGTAGTCATCAATTATTACAAAGCCATAAGATTTTCCTCCTAAGCTAGTTATGCTTATTGGACCAAATAGATCAATATGTAACAATTCAAGAGGTCTAGGTGTTGACACAATCTTCTAAGTCCTGAAAGATGTTCTAACTTGTTTTCCTAGTTGGCAAGCATCAAATATTTTGTCACTTTCAAATTTTATGTCTGGCAGTCCAACAACTAAAATTTTCATGATAGTTTTGACATAGTATGCATGCTTACATGTCCTGATCTCCTATGCCATAACCAGCTATCATTTTTAGCATTTGCAACAAGATATATTTCACTATTTATGTCAAGATCCTCAAGAAAGACAACATACATATTCTTTAATCTTCTTCCTATAAATGAGATTTTATTAGTGCTTATATCTATTACTTCACATTTGGTTGAATCAAAGCACACTTTAAATCCTTTGTCACATAGTTGACTAATGCTCAATAAATTATGTTTCAAACCCTTAACTAACAACACATGACTAATTTGAGTTTGGGAGTTCTTACCAACCGTACCTATCCCATGAATTCTACCTTTTGAGTCATCACCAAAGGATACGGTACCTCCTTTTCTTTTGTCCAACTGAGCAAATAATATTTCATCTTCTGTCATATGTTGTGAGTCGCCACTGTCCATATACCAAGGCTGCTTCTTCTTGAGTTGAGCTCTTGAACATGTCTCCTTTAAGTGTAGCTCAACATACAAAACAAAATTTTTGTTTTTCTTTATAGGTACCCATACTTTGATGGGTCCTTGAGTGTTAGTTGCAATATAGGATCCTTTTGGAACCCAAATTTTTCTGACTTTCTGCAGGTTGCTTTTCTTAAAACAATCATATGATAAATGTCTATGTTTTCCACAACTATAACATTTAGATGCAGCATTACAGGAATTTTTCTTAAAATATGTGTTCCTATTTGATGTTTCCCTTTTTGAACATTTGAGAGTTGTGTTTTCATCAAGTGTTTTTTTGCGAAGTTTTAGATTTATTGTACAGCTCTAATTTTAAAACTTCAAAATCTGTTTTTGAGTGTTCTAACTCAACTTGCAGAAAATTTTTTTGCTCAAAAACAGAATTGAACTCTTGTCTCATCTTTTTTAAATCATTTTCAAGAGATGTAGCCCTTTTCTTTAAGATTTTGTATTTTGAAAAAGGTTTTTCAAATTCATCACAAAGGCTGCCATACTCATTTTGTAAATCATCAATGGAAATATCACAGGGGGATGAGGATACCTCAGATTCATCTTTTTTGACCATTAGACATAAATTTGCTTGTTCTTCAGTTTTTTATTCTTCAACATTTGAGCTTGAAGTATCACTGTCTGACCATGTTGCAGCCACCATTGACTTCTTCGATGTTCTATTTTTTTTTTGCTTTTCTTCTTTTTGCATCTTTGTTTCTCCATATAACTCTTCTAATTTTTGCCAAATTTCTTCGGCACTTTTGCACATGGACACTTATCATATTCTCTATAATCAAGTGCACAAATGAGAGGTGCATGGCCTTAGAGTTGATTTGTGCTCTCCTCATTTTAGCTTTAGTCCATTTATTTCTATCCTTAGGAGTTTTCTTACCATTGACTGAATTTTTAATCATTGGAATGAAAAGACTATTAGTAATGACATCCCACATCTCATAGTCATAAGCTCTAACATAAATTGACATTATAATACTCCAATATGGATAGTTAGAGCCATCAAACAGAGGTGGTCTGTTTGTGGATTGTCCCTCAGCAACTATGAATTTTTGGAGAGCCATTTGGATCCTCCCAAAGGGTGTTAGACCTTAAGAACAGGGAACTAGCTCTGATATCACTTGTTGGTCCTAATTATATGTGCTAGAGGGGGGTGAATAGCACAAATCGGCTCTTGACAAGATAAGGAACTAATTTTCAAAATGAAGAAAATAAAAACAGAGTAGACAATGCGCAAGAATTTAAAGTGGTTCGGTCCAAGACCTACATCCACTACCTTGATTATCCAACCAAGGATTTTTCAAACAATTCCACTAAGAACCGGTGAAATTCACAAGCTTTCACCAAGCTTTACAATGGCTTTTATCAGGCTCAGCCAAAACCTTTCACAATAGTTTTTCACGGGCTAAACTAAAACTCAACACCTAACTTTTCAAGGCTAAGTTAGAACCTTAACACATTCAAGCAAACCTAGCTTGAAACAACCACTTAGAGTGACTCTTTCACTTTAAGAATACAAAAAGAGAAGTAAAAGAAAGTATTTATGATCACAAGTTGATCTAAATGGTACAAAGTTGAGTGCAGAATACAAATACAAAAGATTGACATTTAAGTGTAGAAAAGTGTAGAGAAGATTTTCTGGTTTTTTAGCTCTATATGACTCAAATCTCTTACAAAACTTCCAAAGAACTTATTTTTAATCGTTGAAAGACCCTTTTATACTTGAAAAAACAACTCTGATGACAGTTTGGCAGTTTATGGCTGTTAGAAACAGTTGAGAGTTGGTTCAGCCATTAATCTGTCTTCTAGTGCTCTAGTTTAAATTGCAGACAGAGAGCTTTTAGTCGACTAACTTTCTTCTTGGTCAACTAGTTGGTTTTGTCTTTTTGTCGCAGATTCTGGCAGAGAGCATTTAGTCGACTAACTCATTTCTTGGTCGACTAAGTTGGTTTTGTCTTGAAGTCCAGATTTTGGTAGTAGCTTCTTGGTCGACTAACTCACATCTCAGTCGACTAAGTTGGTTCTGTCTTGAAGTCTAAATTTTGGCAGTAGCTTTTTAGTCGACTAACTCACATCTTGGTCGACTAAGTTGGTTCTATTTCTCAATATTCTTCAACCCGTCATTTCTTCAATTTGAATCTTAGCCAACCAACATTCTTCTTTATTCAACTAAGGAGCTTCCTTCTCATTAATCGATCATGTCTCCTTATTTTTATCCTTTTTTTTATATACACTTTGAAATATTGATTTATTAATTTCATACATTATTTGTCTTGCACACTTAAGTAGAAAAATTAAACACAAATGAATGATAATGTTTTATTATTATCAAAAACTAATGGAGTCAACATAAATATCTTTAAAAATTCTTAAAAATCATTAGAAATACTTAAAAAGACTTAAAAATCTTTAAAGAAACTATAAAAAAAAACCTTAATCTTTAAAAATCTTTAAAAACCTTAAAAATTCTTAAAAATCCATAGAAAACCTTAAAAATCATTAAAAAACTACTAAAAAACCTTAATTCCTTAATCTTAAAAATCCTCAAAAATTCCTATAAAAACATTAAAAATCCATAAAAAAACTCAAACATCCTTAAAAAAGTCTTAAACTCATACAACAAAATTATACAAGCTTATAAATATAATTCAATAACTTCAAGAGTCAATTTTGTATATATTTAAGAACAAATGTATAAAAGTTAAATTATTTCAAGAACTTATCAAGAATCACTTAAATAATGATCAAGCAAATTTGATCATTTTGTCATAATCAAAACTATAATAATTTTAAAGCTAATAAAAATTTCTTTAAAAACCATAAAAATCCATGAAAATCTTTAAAAATTCATATAAACCTTAAAAATCCTTTTAAAAAACCCTTTAAAAACCTTTAAAAACTTTTAAAATTTTTTTAAAAAATTAAACATCCTTAAAACTCCTTAAAAAACCTTAAAAATTCTTTAAAATCTTTAGAAACTATAAAAAAATAACCCTTAAAATCTTTAACCGTAAAAATCTTAAAAATCCCTAAGAATCCTTAAAAAAAACCTTAAAAATCCTTCAAAATTGTAAAAAATCTTAAATTCCTTAAACATAAAAATCCTTTAAAATTATTTAAAAAGCATAAAAATCATCAAAAATACATAAAAACCTTAAAAAACTTAAAAAGACTTCCAAAATCTTTAAAAATTCATAAATATACTTAAAATACGTTAAAAATCCTGAAAAAACTATAAAAAACCTTAAAATACTTAACCTTAACAAATCCTAAAAATCCTTAAAAAGATATTAAAAATCAGTAACAACCTATAAAAATCTTAAAAAATCCTTAAAAATGCTTAAAAATGATTAAAATCCTTAGAAATGCTAAAAAAGTTAAAAAATACTTAAAAATGGTTAAAGAACCTTAAAAATCCTTAAAAAACCTCAAAAATCTTGACAAATCTTTTAAAATCCTTTAAAGACCTTAGGTATGGATCTTATATTTAAATATTTTCATTTTCTTAAAAATCCCTAAGAATCTTTATAAAACCTTAAAAATCTTTAAAAGGCTATCAAAAGCATTAAAATCCTTAAACATAAAAATCCTTAAAAATTGTTTAAGAACTATAAAAATTCTTTAAAATCCTCAAAAATACATTAAAACCTTAAAAAACCTTAAAAAACTTAAAAAGAACTTCAAAATCTTTAAAAAATCTTAAATATATTTAAAATACGTTAAAAATGCTTAAAAAATTATAAAAAAGCCTGAAAAATACTTAACCTTAAAAAATCCTAAAAATCTTTTAAAAAGACCTTAAAAATCACTAAAAAATGTTAAAAATCCTTTAAAAATGTTAAAAATCGTAAAAGATCTATAAAAAACTGTAAAAACTCATAAAAATCTTTCAAAATCCTTAAAAAAACCTTGAAAATCCTTAATAAGATTAAAATTCCTTAACAATCCTTTAAAGTCCTTCAAAATCCTTAAAAATCTTTAAACATATTTAAGTTTCCTTAAATTGTTTAATCTTAAAAATCCTTAAAAATTTTAAAATCTATGAAAAAACCTTAAAATCTTTAACCTTAAAAATCCTTAAAAATCTATTAAAAACCTTAAGGATTCTTAAAACTTCATGAAAAACCTTAAAAATCCTTAAAAATTATGAAAAAACTATAAAAAACCATAAAACCTTTAACCCTAAAAATCCTTAAAAGCCCTTAATAATCGTTGAAAATCCTTCAAAATCCTTAAATATCCTTAAAGATTTTTAAAAACCTTAAAATACTTGAACTTAAAAATCCTTTAAAATCCTTTAAAAATCATAAAAATCCTTAAAAATAAATAAAAGCCTTAAAAACCCTTTAAAAAGTTAAAAATTTTTAAAAAGCCTTAAAAAACCTTAAAAATCCCTCAAAAATCCTTAAAAATTCTTAAAATTTCTTGAAAATACTTAAAAATATTCCAAAATCCATAAAAAAAACAAAAAAAACCTTGAAATCCTTAAACTTAAAAAACCTTTAAAAACTATAAAAATCTTGAAAAATCCTTAAAAATAATAAAAAACTTGAAAATCCTAAAAAATCCATAAAAAATGTTAAAATACTTAAAAAGACATTAAAAATATTTAAAAATTGTTAAAAATACTTAAAAACCTTAAAAATCCTTAAAAAAACTATAAAAACCTTAATCCTTAAAATTCCTTAAAAATATTATAAAAACCTTAACAATTCTTAAAAATCTACAAAAAAACTTAAAAATCCTTTAAAAATAATAAAAAACCTTAAATCCTTAATCTTAAAAATCCATAAAAATCTTTAAAAAAATTAAAAATCCATAAAAAACCTTAAAAATCGTTAAACATTCTTAAAAAACTTTAAAAATTCTTAATAATCCTTAAAATCCTTTTAAAACCTTAAAATCCTTAAAAATCTTTTAAACACTTTAAATTTTTTTTAAAATCTGTAAAAAAAAAACCTTAAAAATCCTTAACAAACTCTAAAAGTCCTTAAACTGTAAATCCTAAAAAAAAAAATTCCTTAACCTTAAAATTTTTTTAAAAATCTTAAAAATCCTTAAGAATTCCTAAAAAAATCCTTAAAAATCTTTAAAAAACTATAAAAAAAAACCTTAAAATACTTAAACTTAAAAATCCTTAAAAATCTTTTTAAAAACCTTAAAAATCCTTAATAAAATATTAAAAAACCTTAACAAGACCTTCAAAATCATTAAAATTTCATAAAAATTCTTAGAAAACTATAAAAAAAAGTTTAAAATTTTTAATTGTAAATATCCTTAAAAATTCATCAAATTCCTTAAAAATATATAAAAAACCTTTAAAAAAACCCTAAAAATCCTTATAAAGACCTTAAAAATCCTTTAAAATCCCTAAAAATATTTAAAAATCTTAAAAATCATTAAAAATCTTTCAAAATGCCTAAAAATCGTTAAATTTGCTTGAAAACCTTTAAAATGCTTATAAAACATTAGAAATCCTTGAAGATCCTTAAAAGTTCTTAAAAATCTATAGAAAACCTTAAAAATCCTTAAAAATTATAAAAAAACCTTAAAATTTATGATGTTTAAAACCCTTTAAAATCTTTCAAAATCCTTAAAAATCTGTAGGAAAAGCTTAAAAATCTTTAAAAAAAATTAAAGAAATCTTTAAAAACTCTTAAATATCCTTAGAAATACTTAAAAAAACCTTAAAAATCCGTAACTTCAAAAATCCTTAAAATTGCTTACAAAACATTAAATATCCTTCAAAAATTTTAAAAATGCTTACATATCTTAAAAAATCCTTAAAAATCCTTAACCATCCTTTAAAAACCTTAAAATTATTCAAATTACTTAATAATACATAAAAATGTTAAAAATCTCAAAAAAAGACCTTAAAAATCTTTTAAAATCCTGAAGAAACCTGAAAAATTCTTTAAAAATGTTAAAAATCCTCAAAAATCAAGAAAAAGCCTTAAAAACCCTTACAAATTTTTAATATCCTTAAAAAGCATAAAAAATCCTTAAAAATCTTAAAAATTCATAATAATCCTTTAAAATCCTTAAAAGTCCACAATAATCCTTTAAAACCTTACAAATGCTAAAAAAAACCTTAAAAATTCTTGCAAAACTATAAAAAACCTTAAAATCCTTAAACTTAAAAATCTTTAAACATATACTTAAGAAATCATAAAAATCCTTAAAGATGCTAAAAAATACAGAAAAACCTTAATAATACGTAAAAAAAACTTTAAAAATTCTTAAAAATCTATAAAAAAAAACCTTCAAAACTCTATAAATCTTTAAAAGATGTTAAAAACCCATAAGAATCCATAAAAACATTTAAAATCGTTAAAAAATCATTAAAAATCCTTCAAAATTCTTAAAAATACTTAAAAACTTGAAAAATGCTTAATAAACCTTAAAAATCTTTCAAATTGTTAAAAATTCTTAAAAACCCATAAAAAACCTCAAAAATCCAAAAAAACCGTAAAATCTTTAACCTTATAAACACTTAAAAATCCTTTAAATCCTTATAAAAAAAACCTTAAAAATCCCTAAGAAATCTTAAAAAACCTTAAAAATCTTTCAAAATCCTTAAAAATGTTTTAAAAACTATAAAAATGCTTAAAAATTTTTAAAAAACCTTGAAATCCTTAAAAATCCTTAGAAAAACCTTAAAAATCCTTTATAAAACTTTAAAAATCCTGAAGTATCCTTAAAAAATCTTTAAAATGCTTAAAAATCCTTACAAAGTCTTCAAAATTCTTAGAAATTCTTAAAAAGCCTTAAAAATCCTTTAAAATAATCTAAAATCCTTTAAAAACCTTAAAAATCCTTAAAAAACCTAAAAATACTAAAAAAAATCTTTAATCATCCTTTAAAATGTTTAAAAATCCTTCAAAATTCTTGAAAATCGCTAAAAATCGTTTAAAATGCTAAAAAAACCTTCAAAATCCTTCAAAATCCCTAAAGATACTTAAAAAACCTTAAAATTCCTTAACATTCCTTAAAAAACTATAAAAAAAACCTTAAAATCATTAAACTTAAAAGCCTTTTAAAACCTTTTAAAAACCATAAAAATCCGTAAAAATGCATAACAACTTTAAAAATCTTGAAAAAACTTTTTAAAACCTTAAAAATCTTTAAAAAAACATTAAAAAATCTTTTGAATCCATAAAAAGACTTTAAAAATATTTAAAAATCCTTAAACTAACCTTAAAATACTTAAAGGTCTAGGGTTCAAACCCTGTGCTTTTTTTAAAAAAAAAAAACCCTTAAAATCCTTAAAAATTATTTAAAAATTTTTAAAATCTTTAAAAATCCTTAAAAATAAAAAAAACTTTGAAAATCCTTAAAAAACTGGAAAAACCTAAAAAATTAAAAATCCTTAAAAAGACTTAAAAATCCTTCAAAAACCTTAAAAATCCTTAAAAAACTATAAAAAACCTTAAAAAGCTTAACCTTAGAAATCCTTAAAAATCTTTTAAAAACATTATAAATTCTTGAAAATCCATAAAAAACTTTAAAAATCCTTAAAAACTTATAAAAAACCTTAAATCCTTAATCTTAAAAATCCATAAAAATTCTTTCAAAACCTTAAAAATCCTTAATAAACCTTTAAAATGCTTAAAAAACCATAAAAATGTTTAAAAAACTTAAAAATCCTTAAAAATCCCCAAGAATCTTGTTTGTCCCATTGGTGGACAAGAGGGGGTTGAATAGAATAAAAAATTTTAAGGTTAGTCCTTTTAGCTTGTAGAGCTCCTAATAAATTAGAAGAAGGAAGATTTAAAACTTGTTATGGTTAAAAAAACACCAAGTAAAGAATGGTAGAGCGAAGTGGACAATGCACAAGTATTTATAGTAGTTTGATCCTATCGATCTACATCCACGACCTTTGATCTCTCAATCAAGGATTTTCAACCCAACTTCACTATCCTAGTGGAATATACAACTTTCACCAAGTTTTTACATGGTAAGCTTCTAACCCAAGCTCTAATCCTTCATAATTAATCCTACAGTGCTTCCCACTTTCTAATTTATCGAGAAAAGAAAAGAAGTACAAATGATCACTCTTACTGATCTAAGATGAATTAATCAAGCTTAGTGTAAGTGAAGGTTCTTTGGCTTTTTGCTCAAAATAAGCTCTTGGTGCTTCTTTCTCATCCTCCTTTGACCATTAGAGCTTCAATTTATACTCGGGGAGTCAGATTTTGTTGTTAGAGATAGTTTCTAGCCATTGAGAACAACTTTGATATTATTCTAGCCGTTATTTTATCCTTTAGCATTTAAATTCAAATAGACAGACAAAGTTCTGTTAACTGGTTACTGCAGGCTTTAACCAATTAGCCCTTCTCTATCTTGCACTATGTAGCAGCTCTGTTCACTATGTTAACCAATTAAAAGAGATTTTAACCGATTAAGAACTCTCTATTTTCAAAGTTCTTTATCCAGCAGACTTTCTTTAATTGGTTAACCTTCCATTTAACTGATTGAAGCTTTATTTCAACCTTAACCGATTAAAATCAAATTTAATCAATTAAAAAATCTTTGAATTTGAATTTCTCCATTTTGACTCCCTTCAATGATCAGACTTATTTCAAATTTGGATTTTGATGCCTAAAAAAACTAGGGTTTTGTGTTCTAACTGATTAACCCAATTCCTTAACCGATTAGTATGCCTCTGTTTTCAGCTTCCAGCAGCTTCTTAATCAATTAAGCCTGGTGTTAATTAATTAAGCCGTTTCTATCTTACTTTTACCTAAGGCTTAGTTATGCCTTCACTAGTTAAAGCTCCACATTAATTAGTTAATGAAGTTATGTTTTCATTAACCTTTTTCTTCTTTCTCACTTTGACTGATTAACCTATCTTTTAAGTGAACTTGCCTTTAATGGGAAATTTTATTCAGAGAGTTAACTTTATCCTGCACACTTAAATAGGGAAGTTACACATTAATGAATAAGGAATGTTTTGTTATCATAAAAAATATATGGAGTCCATAAAATGTAGATGGGAGCTCGAAAGACCATTTTCAAAATGCAATAGGGGGTTGCACGTGACCACACAAGTACGTTAATTTTTAGATTTTCTTAACCTTTTAGACCTTATAAATCTTTGAAATTGAATTGCTTGCACTTAAAGGAGGACTTCTCCTGTGTCATGACTACAACATTGTTAAATTTTGGATTGAGATGGATGCCAAGATGGTAGTAAATATGATATTAGAAAGGAGTGCAAGATCATGTGACATTCGTTATACATTAGCTTCCATTTGAAAATGATTACATCTATTTACTTACCAAATCACTCATATCCATCGCGAGAGCAACCAAACTACAGATTTCTTCTCCAACCAAGACTATACACATAAAGTACTTAAGGTTTTCTCTAATGTTGAAGGCGAGCTGAATGGTATCTTAAAGCTAGATAGAATTAATTTACCTTATGTTAGATTCAAACATACGTAAGGGAGTAGTATTCTTTAGTTATTTTATTACTTGTAAACAAGTTATAATTTTTAGTTCATGGTTTTATAGACTTTATGCAAAGGAAGTAGCACTTCCCTTAGAGCTTCTTTATGAAGTATCTCATGTAATATTAGAGGTAAAGTTTATGTCCTTTTCCTTATTGTACTTTGATTTTCCATCTTAATAAAACCTTAATAAGATAGCTACCCTTGAGAGATTTTTTCAACCTTTTAAAACAAAACTTAAACCCTAAGTCTGGAAGGTTGGATGATGCAAAATTTGTCTTTAAAGAAATGCTAGAGAATGACATAATTTCTTAGAATTCTATGATGGCTTGTAATGTTAGAGATGGGAGCAGCCTAGATGCCTTAATATTATTGATCAAAATGCTTCAAATGAAAAAGGCAACTAATTATGTGACTTTTATGAGTGCATTGGCAACTTGCTCAAACACTGAGTTTGTTGATGAAGAAAAGATTGTGCATGCCTTTGTAATTCTTATAGGTTTGCATGAGAACTTGGTTGTGCGAAATGCTCCAGTTACAATGTATGCAAAGTCTGGTTTGATGATTGATGCAAGAAAGGTGTTCCAAATGTTGCCTAAGCGAAATGAAGTAACTTGGAATGCACTCATTGGTAGGTAGGGGCAGACCCAGGAATTTTCTAAGTGGTGTCATTAGGATGATACTTTGAAAATTTTTTTCTCGACCCAAGACTTGTTAGGAGCGTACTTAGATCAAATTCAACACAACTTTGCTTAGGAGAATACTCTTGAGTACCATTATTAGTAGAATTTTGTTGTTATTGCTTGGGATCTAAGTCTTATGAGACAATTTCTTTTCTTTTAAAATATCGTTCTATAGCTTATTTATCTAAAATTATAAAACTTTTTAAAATTATACTCATTAGCATAAATTAAAATATTAAAATTAAATAAAATATGATATTACTTAGAAAATTATCAGGTTCAATAACTAATAATATAACAATTTTCAATTTATTGATCAAAACTAAATATAAGCATCCACAAACTATATAAAGTTAACTTCAAAAATCAAATAATCAAATGATATATCTACAAAATAAATCAAGAAAAGAAAAACTCATAATTTCAAGATATTATTTGATGTGCAATATTATTTTCTATTAGTTAGATTATAATTATGAACCTAAATTATCAAATTAATTAAAAAATATTTAGATATGAAGTATTTAAGAACTCAATTTAAGTTGAAAATTACTTACAATTTAAGTTTAGGTGGGTTGTTTTGAGAGAGTGAAAAACACAGCCAAAGATTGAGAAGGGGAAGGACTTGAATTTTTAGATAGGGAGAGTAGTTTAGGTTTTGACTTTTTTACTAAAATCTTAAATTATGGAAGGAGATTTTTATCTTTCTTTGTAGTATTTAAATATTAATACATAACTTACTTTTACTTGGAGTCTTTGACCCCACTCTTTATAAAATCGCAAAGAAAAAAAAAAGAGTTCATTAGTATATTAACTACCATAAACCCTAGATAAATAGTATAAAAACTAAAACATTTTAGGAAGTGAGTGGTGTCATGTGACACCACTCCCTCCAACGTGGGTCCACCCATGCCTATTTCAGCTTCCAATGCCTTTTCTTTTGCTGCTCAAATATTTTGAAATATGTCTCAAGTAATTACTTTTTTCTACCATTTTAAACCACATTTACGGCGTTGTTGTTTCCCCTAAAAAGCTACCATACCCGAACCTTGCATAGGTGCACTCTAATTACTTTCAACAAATTGCATGAAGCGATGATGTTTGATCCAAGCTTGCATAAACCAGAAAGAAGATGGCCCTCTTGTTGCCGAATTAGAACATGAAACAAGCAATGGACAATGATCTGAGCCATCTCTTATTAGATGTTGTACACGAGCGGTAGTCAAGAAATTTGACCATTCTTAAATAGATAAAATGCGATCCAACCTTTGAATTATATTGTAGTTAACCCAAGTAAATGAGTTACCTTCAAACCTTGTGTCTAGGAGGCCACAATCTAACAAAGCTACAGCAAATTCCTCCATGGAGCCATTATTAGGGACAACACCATTTAATTGCTCTTCACTAGTTACAATAGTGTTGAAATAATCTCCAACAAGCCAAGGACCGCTCATCTCTGTAGATATAGTTTTACGTTAAATCTCATATATTTACGTTAATATTTTAACAATACATGTTCAACCTTTATAATTTTTTAGTTAATTCTTATAAGTTTACGTCAAGGTTTTTCAATTACTAATTTTGACTATAATTATTTTTATACTTACTATTATTAATTTATAAATTAAAATTTATAAACGGTTAAATACTTTAAACTCGAGAATATAAATTTAAATATTTAATATTTCAAAAAATTATGTTTATTTAATATAATTGATCTATTATGTTAAATTTGACACATTTACATCAATATTTTGACAATGTTTATTTCACCTTTATAATTTTTTCTGTTAATTCTTATAGGTTTATGTCAAGATTTTTTAGCTACTAATTTTCACTATAATTATTTTTATATTTATTATTATTCATTTATAAATTAACATTTATAAACCTTTAAATACTCTAACTTCGAGAATATAAAATTAAATATTTAATTTTCAAAACAATTATTATTATTTGATATAGTGACTTATTACGTTAAATGTCACATATTTACGTCAATATTTAGACAATTCTTATTCAATCTTTATAATTTTTTACATTAATTCTTATAGGTTTACATTAAGGTTTTTTAAATACTAATTTGCACTATAATTATTTTTATCCTTACTATTGTTCATTTATAAATTAAGATTTATAAACCGTTAAATACTTTAAAGTCAAGAACATAAATTTAAATGTTTGATTTTTTAAAAAATTATGATTATTTGATGTAATTAACTTATTATGTTAAATCTCATACATTTACCTCAATATTTACAATGCATATTCGACCTTTATAAGTTTTTACGTTAATTCTTACATGTTTATATCAAAGCTTTTCAACTACTAATTTTGACTATAATTATTTGTATTCTTACTGTTATTAATTTATAAATCGTTAAATACTTTAAACTCGAGAATATAAATTTAAATATTTAATTTTATAAAAAAAATTATATTTATTTAACATAATTGACCTATTATGTTAAATCTGACACATTTACATTAATATTTCGATAATGCTTGTTGCACTTTTATAATTGTTTACATTAATTCTTACAGATTTACATCAAATTTTTTTAACTACGAATTTTATTATAATCATTTTTATCCTTATTATTATTCATTTATAAATTAACATTTATAAACCGTTAAATACTTTAACTTTGAGAATATATATTTAAATATTTAATTTTTAAAAAAATTATTATTATTTGATATAATTAACTTGTTACATTAAATTATTATTATTTTTGCTACTTCACGTGACAACACTTGCCTACCTATTTCCGAATTACTTTATCTATTATCTGTGATAGTGTAATTCCCGAACAAATGTTTTATTAATATTAAGAAAATAATATGTTAATAAGTAAAATCCAGCATTTATACCAATTATTTTAGCATGTTGAGAAGAAAATTTACGTACATTTTAAAATTATCTTCTTTTTCTCTTTCTTTTCAGTTTGGGTTTTAACACTAAACGTTCTCTTTTTTCATTTCATCTTCATTTTTCTTTGAAAGAAATAATGAGTTTTTTAAAATTACATATAACTCAAAATTTTGTTGATCTCTAGAGTTGGTGTACTGGCTCAAAAAGGACTACGGTATCTACAATTTAGAGATAATATATTATATTTTACGATTGGACACCAAATTTATTCTAATATGTACTTTAAATTCAATCAAATTAAAAATCTAAAAAATTTAAAAATAAATTCAACCTAAATATAGTTGCCCAAATACAAAAGAATCCAGACAACGTAGACAATTTTTAATTGTGCGATTTTGGGTAGCATATAATCCACAGCCTGACTTATACAAAACTACGCCAGATAGACTTTTTTACAACACATATAAAGAGCCCCTAAATGTAAGAAAAATACATCCATATAGCATAATATATATATATATATATAATACAAGGGCAATTGCTCGTGCAAGCAGCTTCTTAGAAATACGAGGCCATCGGGCACAAGCTTTAATAATAGAAATAACCCTCAATCAAGGGTTACCATGTACTAACAAACCGGGACACTAGATCTTTGCTTATTGAAAATTCAAAGAGAAAATTGAAAATAATATAACTAGTAAAATGAATGCCATAACAAAAAATACAAACATATTGTAGAAAAAAAAAATCTAACGTCCTCAATTTTTAGTTCAACAATGAGCTTATTATCCTCACCACCAGCACTCGACTTGGTATTTGTGCCTCAAAACTGGGCAACCTAGGCGTTAGCCACAAGGAAAATGCTTGAAATAATGTCCAGGAACCTATACAGCATATCAGCATGCCACCTCTGGATCAACTAGAACTTGACCATAAAGAGCTAAGTCTTGATGCAAGTTTTGCACTCTTGTAGTCCTCTCTAAGCTGAATAAACCTGAATTGAGACTCAAATCAAAATTAGCAACCACCATGGAGAAAAACCCAACGAGCACCAATATCTAAATTCACATAAGAACAGGCAAACACAAACATAGATGCACTGATCCACATGGACAAGGTACAAATCAATGGAGAAAAAATACGCCATTCCTCTTGAATGTTCCTTTCATATTTAGGTAAAAGAATATGGGAAGTACCGTTCAACATTTTCACTAATTGCACTGTCAATATAACTGATTTTGTTAATGATGGCTAACTTTTTTGGTGGGTGAGAGATGAGATGAGTTCCTGTGTGAAATTGGTTGTCTGTGTTTGTGTTATCTAATTTTTTTTGTTTTGCATTGAGGTTAAGGATGAAGATCTTTTTTTAAAAAAAAAAAAAAATTCTTCACCTTTTCGTGATCTAATTGGTATTTTTATGGGCAAGAAAAAAAAAAAGAGCAAGAACAAGATACTGTTCTTAAATCTAGGTTTTTGGCCATTCTTGGTGCTGCTGCAAATCCAGAATATGGGACTTCACTTCGCAAGACATGAACATGCTATTGGATGAGAAAATGAAGCAGATTGGGATGTGCAAAATCAACTGAAAAACATATTATATCTTCTTGAAGTGGAGTTCTAAGATATTCTATGTTTTATAGTAGGTAAATGATTACGTCTTTTGTAATTTTATTACAAATCTAGCCAGAACTCAATAATTCTAAATATAATTGAAAATAATATTTGTAATTTTTTGTTAAAACTTATTATTGAAAATATGACTTTTATGAGTTGAGGATGGCAAATTGTTTGGTGTAAAAATGATAACGTTCAGTGGGTGTATTTTGGTCTTGGAGACAAGTTTTTGTTGCCTTAGGTAGGATGATTTTAATTAAATATTTAGGAAGCTTTTATTTGTAAGACGAATATTTGTAGAATGATTTTAATTATTATATATGTAAGATGCTTTTATCATGTAGGATAAATATTTGTATAATGATAATTTTTATTTGTGTATATTTTAGTTATTTTATTATTTATATATAATATTTTTAATATTGAAAAAAATGTGTTGAATGTCATGCATAATTGATGAATGTTGATATTTTTATGATGTCAAGGTGGAAAATATTTGAAGATGGGCAATGGAAAATATTCTCTGAAAGGTGATCCAAATAACAGAAAATATTTTCCTCAATTTGTCCAAACAAAAATTATTAAATCTTCTAGTAAAATGTTTTTCACAAATAATTGTTTTTCCCAGCAAGTTAATTTCTAGTTACCAAAGAGACCCCTAATCTTCTAGTAAAATGCTTTGTTCTTTCTGTTTATGTTCTGCAAAATATGAAAACAACAAAAAAAATGAATGTATCAACCAAATGGAGCCTTATTTAAGTACTATTCATTACTTAGTTAAGGTTTCTCAAGTTGCATTTTGAGTGCAAATGTTCAACCAGACTTGCATCTGATCCTAATGCGCTACAGAAAAATAAGCACCAATCATAAGAGTATAAAGTGCATAAAACAAGATCAATAATATGAACAATACCTTTGTGCATCTTTCCGGATGCTAGGGGTGCCCTCAAACAAAGTGGAGAGACTTTCAGGAGCAACTATGAAGACATTGGCCAAGCTGGATACCAGCAGTTCATCAATAGAATAATGGTTCAAATGAGAAAATAGAGGCACAGTGATTTTATGAATCCATAAACTTACATGCCAAGGAGTTCAAATTTCTCATCAACAGAAGGAGCATTAAAACTACGCACAAATTCTCCATACTCAGTTATATCACGCTTCAGGCGTAGTCCTCCGCTGCAAATCAATGCATAAAAGATTCAAATGACGCAGGCAAACAGGCAAACAAAGTTGATGTACTACATGTTCTACAAGTTTTTCTGCAGTATACATGAAACCAACTATATTAGAGGCGCACCTGAGTATTTGGCTCATTGTTTGGTGTATAATCCCCCTACCTAAAGAGCAGGATTCGAATCCCCCTTCCCCCCATTTAATAAAAAAAAACCAACTATATAAGAGGCCTACACTCAAGCATTTGGCTCATTAGTTGATGCATGATCCCCTGCCTAGAAAACAAGGTTCGAATCCCCCTTCTCCCAATTAAAAAAAAAAAAAAACTATATTAGAGGCCCTCCCTCGATCAGAAACAAGTCACAACCATACATATCACTGTTGCTTTTTCACAGTCCAACAAAATAACAGGCAATTGAGACATTAGAACAAGTCAAAATACCTAGGATTAAAAGTGAACTTCTGCCAATGAACAAGTAGTCCTTTGTGCAAGCGGTTTCCCTAAAATGACACAGGATCAGCAATTTCCCCTTTCAAAATATGGCATAATCACTTAACAAAACCGTATATATGGAAATAGGAAAAATAATAATAGAAAAAAAGGAAATAATATCACATACCTAAAAACAAAAATTGCTGAAAATTATCTAGGGAAACACTGCTTAACAAACTGCTTCAAAATGGATAGGTGAACGAGGAGATATTGAGTTTGTGTGTAATTGAAGAAATTTCTTAATGTGTGAAAGCATCCTCGTATTAAAACCATAAAACCACCAAATTTTATAACTGCATGGATTTCTTGCCTATACTATGCAAACATACTTGTTTGTATACAGAGCAATTTAGTAGACTCAAAAGTCTTGGAACCATGTACATAAATAATCAAGGGAATATAAAATGATAAGAATCATACCAGTTCAGTCAGGAACGCTTGTTTGTTAAGACCCTCTAGTGCAGTGAATGCAGCCTCGAGGACCCGAGAAAGATAAGCAACAACTCTATACAAGGAAAAGAAGACAAAAGATAAATAAATCAAATATTTTGTTTCAACTACAGCAGCATTATTAAAGGAGAGAGCAACTGTATCCTAGAAACATTGAAACTGAATGTATTATTTTGATTAACAAGTAGACAACATAAAAGTAACATAAGTGAAGCTATGACCAATTGCAAAATAGTATAGGAAAAGGACTTGGATCATTTCTAATGTTTCCAAACCAATCAACTTCACATCGATAGGGTTTCAAATGACCCCTCAAAAGTTGACTAGACGGACAAACCTTGTGCAAGCATTTGTTGGACGATGATCGGGAGCCATTCCATCATCAGGTGAGCAGTAATCTGTTGCCTTTTGTTCAGCTGATAATAGCCGTTCAACCTATACCGAAGCTTCACCAATAAATAATCACTGATAATTAAGAAAACTAAAGAGAGCAAATAAACAAGTAACATCTATAAGCTTGGCAAAAAAAATTGAGTTGAATAAATAAGCACCACGTAATGAGACTCAAATCTTTAGGCACTGTATAGAGCTACACTGCTTCAATACTTCATTTTCCTTGAAGTTGAACACATTCAACAGACATGGGTATGGAGGTCCAACCCCTCCAAATATAAGGAAAAACTAGGAAAAAATTAAAAATACCCATATCCGATAATTACCCCCCATGCTATTGTCCAGAAGAAATAAAATATTAGAAGTGACTGGAAGCGAGTAACTGACCTCAGCCATCACGGTTTCAATGCATTGCTGAAGCCCTTTATAAGCAGCACCCTCCGCGCTAGACATTGCTGTGGCCATTTCTTCACAAGAAGCAGCATAAGCACCATCAACAGGCAATAAGAGCCGAGATATAGAATTTGCAAAGTACTGCAGATTACAGGTAAGATTGATTTAATTCTTCATAATATCAGAACATTCTTTCACCTCTAACTTTACTATAAGAACAACAATGAAACCCAGCATACCTGCTGAACTATGGCCACACTGCTGCCACAACGTTGTACAGCAACCATGAAAGATCTGAAACTGCTTTCACCAGCAGCAGCAGCAGCCTCTGCCTGTATATCAGGTAACTAACCACCTTATTTCCATTATTCTTGGATTAAATTGAAACATAGAATGCACAAAATAAAAAGATAATCAGGTATTTACCGCAGAAGCAGCAGCAGCAGCGACCCTTCTACTAACAATTGTACCTAGCACAAACCTTTCCCTCAAGGCTGCAGCTTCAATCAGGCTATCTCTAGCCCATTCAAGTCCATCTGTTATATACTGGCTGACCTGAAACATTTTGACTAATTAAGTATCCATGACATAAATCCAGAGAATCTACGAGTTTAATCAACCAACTTACTTGGTCCAGTAGGCAAGTAAACACTGATTTTACATTGGCTGCAAGTGTAGCAGGCTGTCCAAGACATAATCATTAGTAATCGATCACATTTTATGCCATAATATCAGCTTTCTTTTAGTCTACCCATCCTTTGCTTCCTTTTACTACTGTTGCTAACATTCTGTTTCAAATGCATGCTAAATTTTATACATGAATCATGTTTTTTTTTATATATAATTGAGGATGGGAGGATTCGAACCCCGCTTTTTAGGCAGGGGGATTATGCACCAACCAATGAGACAAATGCTGGGGTGCTATACATGAATCATGTTACTTTAGCTATACTTTATTTGTCATACACCAATAATCGGTAGTTAAGGCCTCTGCATTGCAATATTTCAAAACTTTCGAAACAACAAATTAACTCAATCACGCCTCTTCAGAGAGATGGTAACCCACTGGAAGGCTGAAATTTAGACAATTTCAGAACAATACAAGTAATACTAAATGGAACATTTCAAAAGCCTCGATTTTTTTCTCAACCCAGTATTTTGTACAGTGTTTCTTGACTTGCACAAAACTTGTACACAAGTAACAGAGCATAGCCTCATTTGGCAGATAAATTATTACCTGAGAAGAAAACGAAGTGCATCTAGATATTGCTTCTTCATTCCACCGTACAAACTCTGTCACAACTGCAATAGATATCGGCTGATGAGAAGAAGCCACTGAAGCCCCTTTAGAGCGTCCTATTGTTCCACTTGACTCAGAAACTTTCTGGCTTTCAGCACGCAGTTCTTCCAACTGCAAAGCATCACAGATCTTACAAGCTGCAACAATGAAGCAAATCAAGGATTGAAACTTAGAGAAAAGGTAAAGCAATTTGCAAACCTTTGCTTGATATAGTTGTCTAAGAGAGGCTTGCTCATGTTCAGGATATTCATCCTTGTGAACAGAAAACAGACACTCTGTGAGACCTGTAACAATAAAGCGATTTTGTGATTAAGGCATAAAAGGTGAATACATTATTTGAAAGCAACTTTGCTTGAGTCCACTTAACACTGTTTTCTGGTAACTAACAGTTAGAATTTTTCCACTACAATCTATTATATTAAAATATATGTCGATGGCCATATTTTCTAATAAATTTAACAAAATAGTTGCTTATCAAGATAAAAAAAATTCATATGATAGAATCAGATATTCCAAACTCTACAACATAGATCAAACAGGCTTTGTGAGTTAGGACAACCTCATGTCACATCATGTCTCACTGAAATGCCATATTGTAGATTTGATTTAATTTTTCCAACTCATCCAACGCAACCTTCATTCATCATGATGTAGCCGGAAGGATTAGGACAATTAGAACTAAACAATTAGGCTTGAATGGGGTTGATTGTATTTGGAACAACAAAAGATAATTGGGTTTTTAAAGAAACCTCTTGAATAAAAGTTCAAAATAAACAAAAATTAATAATAATAACCCTCTATCTAGGATCACCTATTTATACTAGCTAAGATAAATCTTAATCAAATAGTAATCCTAATCCTAAATAAAGACTTAAAGTACTAAAATTCTAATAAAGATAGGTAAAAGAATCTCAAACTAAATAAAATAAAGAAAATAAAACCCTAAGTTAACGCAAATACTAAATAAAATAGAATTCTTGATGCGTCTGCATCACATCATCTACTAGAATTAATTAATTAAATCTGATATGAAAAAGTATTTACAAAGTTAAAGGAAAGGGACAATGTCCTATTTAACCCTATAGCTTAGAAAAATGTCTAATGTGGTACCTGTAATAAAAAAGCTGTTCAACGTGATACCCAAACTTTAATTCCTATATCAATATACCCCCGTTTGTGACACCTTTAACAAACCCCGTTAACTTTGCTTTGGACTAATCAAAATGCAACATGTGGAAAAAAAATGTCATATCACTTAATGGGACCATTTCAACTTGCACGAGTGGCTACCATAGGGCACACACATGGCAACCATGTCATAAAATTATTGAATTACCCATGTGAAAGGTTTAATAGAAAAAAAATCGGAAAAAAATAACTTTTAGTTTTTAATAGATAAAAGAAACATAAAAATTTAAAATATATTTTTTATTTTAAAAAAATTAAAAAGTTTCTTTTTCTTTTTTTTTCTTTCCTTTTCTCTCCTAAACCCCAATCCTATGGTTAAATCAAGCCAATCATTGGCCGTAGTAAACCAAGGCAAATCACCAGTCAATTGCCCAAATCCGATTGGTTACTGGTCAAATTTGGCTTAAAACAAGGAGGTCGGGCGAGATACAGGAAAGAGAGGAGAGAGAAGGAAAGGAAAAAGAAAAAAAGATTCTTATTTTTGAAAATACATAAATTCATTTTTTTATTTTTTAAAAAAAGAATTTAATTAAATTTTTTTACTTTTCAAAAAAAATAACCAAGTGTGTCATGAATCATTAAGTGACATGGTATTTACTTGGCCATGTAACACATTTTTATTGGCCTATTGACACGTAGATTTTCTTATCGGAGTTGGACATTGAGGGTCATTAATAGGCGTAATAAAAGTTAGGCACCGCATTGAATTTTCTTTTTAAATGCATGTACCATATTACACATTTTCCTAAACTATAGGGCCTAAATGTGATATTATTCCATTAAGATAACTACAATGGGCTTTGCAAAGGAGCTATTGTCATATTGTTACCTTCAACATCCAAATCACCACATCCAACAGCTCTTAGATCTCTAGCAAGTTCCTGGGTCTTCTCGTATGCTACAGCTAGCATTCTCAGATACTGAAACCTCAAGTGAAATACGAGTAAAGTCAATATTTGTCACTTACAATTTTTAGATAAGGAGAAGTGAATGCATCCTCTGTATGTTTACTTACCAATAAAAGTCCACCTTCCTCGATGGGAGGGGGATTCACAAGAGATGGCTTCAATAATAATTTGTCCAAAAGAGTAGTAACTCGCTGCTCCAAAACTCGCTGCATATTACATAGGAAACAAGTCATGATTACAACACCAGTATACAGAATGGTGCTACTTATAAGTTAAGGAAATGCAACAACACGGGCACATAAAAGACAGATTCTTCAAGGCACCTGAACTAAAATTGACATAACATCATTAGGAGAAGGGAATACTGCCATAATTGTGGCTGCTTCTTTACGTATAGTATCTGCAAGATAAACAACAGAGATACAAAAAGTGCCTTGATGAACTCAAGCCCTTGAATTAACATCAATAATTACTGCCTTCTCAACCTGTAATTTCTTTGTATAGTAAAGAAAGGCCACGAGCAACATTGCTAGGACTAGCTTGAGAACCCTGGCTGCCAAGAACTAATCTGGTGTCTGAATTCATAACTTCCACATCAATGAACATTGGACGGGTTGCCACATAATGTTGCATGGCACTGGTGCCCCTGTTAAACTGCAAGTGTAAAAGCAGAAATATTCTAAATTCATTAACAAGATTCCTTCACAGATCTTAATAACCTGCTCCAAATAGAGGTAATAAGATGATATTTTATAGGGGAAAGACAGCAATAAATATACAATTCATACCTGAGATAAAATTTTAGCACATTCAGACATGGTAGACAATTCCCTTCTCTGTGATGCAGCATCAAACCGAGCCAACAATCTGTTCTCCAGTTCTACAGAGAGTGCAGAAAAGATGAAAACACAAGGCCGACTTAATATACTTGTCATTACAGGATAGGCAAAGTTACTAATCAGACAGACTATAGTGGACTCTTTCATTCATAATTTAATTCCAAAGCTTCAATAAATAATCAAAATGACAAAATCAACTTACAGAATTTAGTTAAAATAACTATTTCTTTTAGGTATCAAAATAATTTCATTAAAATTTCCTTCTTATAATCTACTAAAAGTCACTCATTCACTGTTGTATCAATCTCATCGATCACACAGGCTTCACACAAGAAGAGTGTCATAAAAAAGTTACCATACCATTGCAATACTCCTGAAGATTAGCAACTGCAACTTCCAATACTCTGCTGGCGGTTACGCTTCCGACAACTGATGGCACGGCTCTAGCAATATCCTCCCCGGCAAATGATCCTAAAATCAACAAAAATAAAAAATAAAAGGTAAAAATTGTTCATAGAGCTGTGAGAAGCATAAAATGCATAATGCAAATATTGTAGTCATGGAAATAAGTTCCCTATACTAAAAGATGTCACACTTTTCCGGTAACAATTTCGAACAATTGTTACCATATCAGATTCATAACACCATAATCAGTCACTCTCTTTTCACATACACATTTGGTATCTCACAGAGCTTGTGAATATGAGCAATAACTAAAGCTTTACAAATGAGATGTCATCTTACGCAATTTCTGTGCAATTGAGGCAGCCTCGGCAACACGGCTGTCATCAGAAAATAGCGGTGAAAGTTCCATTAAATCGCCCGGGCTACTATTAAACTCCATCAAGTACTGCAAGGGAGTAAATTATCAAGGTATTTAAGCAATTTAAGCAACAGACATGAAATACACCAAGTGGAAGTACCTTTATGAGCTCTATTGTTTGACTAGCAGTTTCACGCTGAGCATCTGCACTCTGACAAGAAAATACCAAATAAATGCAGTTAGGAAAGGCCATAAGGAACTATATAATTTACCAACATGATGAAAACCTACTAGGAGCAGATAGTGCTAGCCAAAACAGTAAACAATCTTTACCTGCAAATGATCTCCTATTTTTGCTGCAGTCTGCCCAACACTTGAAATACGTGAATCCAATCTTGCAAAGCTGTCAAACAAGCCATCTACACCTTTTTCTAGCTAGATAAAAATAAGAAGTAAAAATAATCAAGTTTATGATCCAGTGGTAACTCATATTAGATTCACATTCATCTAAGAACTTGTAATTGAAAGATCCAAAAGTTCTCTATCTGATTTTTGACCAAATGCATACCGTTGCTGTTCAAGTCAAGGTACAAATGTGAAGGCAGGATCTTCTAAAACAAAAGTAAGAAGCATTTATCTCAATATTCACTATTTGTTCTCATATGGCCCTCACACACAAAAATAGATAAAACTTTTAATATTCATTTTTTTTAAGGAAAAAAAAAAGAAAAATTCTTCCAGAGAAATGGGCTTTCAATATCCAACGATAAATAATTCTTTTAAAATCATGGAAGGCATGAAAGAAATACTTTCTTCTTTTTTCTTTAATTTCTCTGACATTTTCACCATATACGATTCCAAAGAAAATATTTGAAGGAATTCTGCTGACTAACCTCAGTTAGTGTCTTGCGGTGCTTAGCATCTTGAGTAGAAACCTCTTTCTTAAGATTGTAGAGTTTTCCATCAATCTTCAACCCATATCAAGAAAATTTAAACATTAATATGAATCCTACAGTTTTGTAAATCACATCACGAACAATTAGAGAACAAACCTGCTTTCGAAGATCAACCAACTCTCTGCAAGAATCCTCAAAGAGCGATAATAGAGCATCTACTTCTGGGAATAGAGGGGCAGAGAGTCCTTGTGGGAATTTTGTTGCACCAGAAGGGGCACGGATATGTCCATTTGGCAGAACATCTGTCCCACCAATGCCATGTCCATCTGCTGTATCTGCTTCTTCTTCTTGGAAAGCCGGCAGGAGCTCATTTACCAAGTTCCCAAATAATGCATCAAAAGAAAAATCACCCTACCCATTGACAATTAATCATAAAATTATTCAATGGCATTCAATAAGCAAAATAAAAAAGGATCCAATGATCTTTAACTAAGAATACCATAACATATTGAACCATTCCATGGTTTGGTTCATTACCTTAAAGTCATCAATATCCAGGATGAGTGGAAGATTGCTTGCAGAGGAAGATTTTGACCTCTCTTTCATCTACATGGATTAAATCAAACAAGATAACTATTAAAGTTTAATAGGAAAAACAAAAAAATCCTAACAACAACATAATTTTTGAGATAAAAAACAATAAAAGGAAACATACATCAAAATGTGATGATTTTAACCTACACTAGCCTAATGAAAAAGACAAAACAAAATACTCCATTGTGACCTAACATGAGCCAGAACATTAAATTCTTTAGAAACCCAAAATAAAACACTCCATTTGGTATTTTCTGGCATAGTACTCCATCTTTCAGCTACCAAACAGAAGCAAATGGAAACACGAAACTTACCTTTGATTAACAACTTAGTTATAATTCAGTTAACTCAAATCTAATTGTGATCAAAGAAACTCATTTGGATTCAAATGGACTGTTACAGAACTAATATTCTTTCTAAAACAGCCCATAGATACATTACAAAATTACATGAATTACCCACGCAATGGAGTTAATTCCAGTTTAACTATTTTATTCAACAAGCAAAAACAAATGTAGGAATATAAATACGGAAGAAAGTAAATTTTCTGATTAAAATTTTTGTCCATCTCGGGTAATATGAAAAACGGTGAAGGGTCAAAAAAATGTCATCTTAGTATTGGTTGAAGGAGCAAAGATTGCCAAAGGAGTTTGGTTTGAGCATGATGGAGTTGATGTGCACCCTAGAAGCCAATCAACATTTTTGTGTAGAGACATTGCAATCAATATAAGCATTAAATATTAATAATGATCTTTATCAATAAGTTTATATAATTTATGTTATTTACTTACAAAGAAAAAGTTCATAGAATAAATGTGCCTAGCACAAGGAATTATAACGGATTATAATTATGAAATCCTTATTGCATCCATTCTTAAATTGTTCCTAGTCGATGCTTTATGAAGAGAAGACAATGATAAAACCAAGAGATTGACACATTTTATGTTTCTTACTTATGAAGTAAGCAAGTGGTTTTATAGATTGAAGTACGGCATACTTAAGCAAACATGTAAGTGCTTGTTAAATGAACAAGTTCATTGAACAAAACCCAACATAAGATTACATTTGATAGTTCACTGAGATGGAAATATATTCTCATATGTTACTTACGCTAATGATCCTTAGACTTGAGATCATCAAACTATCTAATGTGTGAATTGATATACTTCAATATTATCAGATGATGTCCTAACCAAGGATGTAATGAAGTGAATATTGTGCAAAGCATAAAGTACATGAAGATAAATGAGCGCTCAATAAAAGGGAATTTCCCATTGCTTCTTGGCCTGTTTTAACTCAAAAACCTTAGCCAAAGTAGAATGAAGATTCAGGAAAGGAGTTTTTCAAATTTCATTAAGGAGTTAAGCACAAGCTTCAAGAGCTAAAATGATAAAAATATAAAGTAGACATTGAACCATCATCTGCCTTATCGGAATATTGTTTGATGAAGGATTGAATTACACTGTTAAATTGAGAACTGAAAAGTAATGTCAAACCTTATCGCCTCTTCTTAACATTTTGGTGGCCATGAGGCGTTGCTTAATATCAATCATGATCTATAAATATCAAACAATCAATTTGAGAATTGATGATGAATGCTAAACATCAAACAGTTGAAATAGCAAACTGTTGCTGCCATCGTGATGGTAGTGTTTGGTGTGTGATTTATTTTTTTAATTCTTTGGGTGAGTAAATATGAGTGATTTTGTTATCATCAATACTACTTTATAGTTTCTTTGCAAAGCTTTGAGGGTGATAATGGATATGTTGCTCCATCTTACAATGAAGATGGACAACACAAAACATGTTGAAGATGAAACTGAGACTTCCATAAAAGGTAATATTAAGAATTTTAACTTCAATTGAGATCAGGGATGACACAACTAAAATAAGAAAAGCAAGCCATGTAAACTTAGTAAGTTACTTATAGAATTTTATTATTCAAATAATAATATTTTTTTCCTAGTAAGACAAAAAGGGAAAGACCAGTTCAAATGGCTTAGCAATGGGCATTCAAGTAACTCAAGGCCTAGAGGGTTGAGTTCTCTTATCAAAAATATAATGTAGCTTTAATTCTTCTTTGTAGCAATTTTCCCTCCATAATATAATAATCAATAAGGTTCTTTGATCTAGCTAGTAAGCGACTAGAATGGTCCTCAAACCAATTAATTTGTATAAAAAAAAGATTACACTCCCAAAGAAAAAAACTGGTTTGTATTAAGTATTAGGACATAAAATGGTACAGGCAAAAGACCAACAACACGAGAAAACAAAAACTAATGCATCTAGAAAAGTCACAAGCAGGCTACACCAATAACAATGTTTGTTGCAATTATAGATCTATGAATTCAGAAGTAAATATTAACCTTAAAAATATAAAAAATAACCATTTGTCTATTTGGATTCAGAACCTCGTCATTACTTGTTGATGATTCCCCAGGCCAAAATTGTACAAGCACTAGTGAATCCTTTAAATAAAGGTGGAAAATCACTTCACCTAGTGAAATGAACTTTTTGTTATCAAGCCTTAAGCATGGACGTCTAATCTTGTTGTCATTTATGAGTCATAATGCGACAATGAAAATTCAATGAACTCCTCAACACCTTTCCTAAATTCGTTGCTAATATATCCATTATTGTCTACCCCATGATACATCCAAGATTGATCACTTGCATACTAGTCAAATTAAACGGAGTAAACTAAGTCAAACAAAAGCAATAAAAACCTCAACATCAATACTAAACATACAAACCAATTGCTATTTTGATTAAGTTAAAAGTATTTGCGAACTACAGTCTACTCAACACTTCAACTTGACAAGGAGAGAAGTTGCTCTGTGTATTTTGGTAAAAAAGGAATTAGCAATGATAATTATATCACAAACTATTAAGAACACCCTTATTCCACTTTCCATAATTAAAGATAGTCCTCATATTCAACTTAAATATGTATAAAATTTCAGCCTTAATTCACTCTTTTACGTTTAGCAATATTCTAACACTCCACAATACACCAAAATAAGCTAAAATGCATGAAAAAATCATAAACTAAAATGGATCAAAATCCCGATACAAAATAAAATATCTCAGTACATAACAACACCATATTTCACCAAAACAGCTGCAATATATCTAAAATTAAACTAAAAGGCACAATAAAGAAAACAAAAGCGTACCAAAATGCTTTAACAAATGTTTAAAAATTTATAAAAATGAAATTGGATGTACCTTAAAAAGAAATGAGAACAATATGGATTAAGCCTCGAAACCTCTGAAATGTAGACAAATGCAGGGATCACCTGGCAATAAATGAAAAGCATCATCTGTAACAGTAGATGAGACCAAGACAGCATTTAAAAGTCAATCTATTAAAAAAAGATTAAAACTATAGTCGAAAAGAAAAGAGAGTAATATATTCAATAAATATATAGAAATTCTTAAGAACATCAACACAACTAATAAAAAAATTAATTTAAGAGTGGTTTAAGATCTGTTTACATTTTAACGTGACAAGGACCAGCTCAAAACAATGCTCTGTATGATTGAAATGAAAGCATTAAAAAACGGAACAGATAAAACTAGCAGAGAAGAGTTCAAATTTAAAATATTTTTTGGTATTTTCTAGAAGAAAAAAACAGATCAAAAAAAGCAAGTGAAAATTTACCTGATGGCCATTAAACGGATCTAGAGAGTAGGAAAAACCGATGGCAACCGTATGTTCAATCGCGGCTAAACGTACGAACTAATCGATGAGGAATTGGAAAATTGGAGAGAAGGAAGAGTGGGTGGGGGATAGATGACATCCCGGCGCTTGAAATATATTTAACTTAAAAGGAAATTTGAACTTAGGAATCATCGCACTTATCCAATAAATAATAAAAACAACATAAGCCTTACGATTTAGGTGACTCTTGAAATTACTACTTTTTCAATATAATAATTAGATTAGATTAGATTGATAGAGTTAACATCTAAATTATGCTAGACAAGGCCTGTGAGTACAACCACTACCACCAAAATCAACTGCACCAAAAACACACCTCCTGTCAGAAGAAAACTTCAAACCGGAACCTATATAAATTACACCAATGGCAATATGGCGGCAGCGAGGGCAGGGGAGGGGAGGGGAGGGTAGCATCCAGAGAATAGAGGGAGATGTAGAGAAATGAGAGAGATTTCGAAAAGAGGAAAGAAAGATGGGAAAGAGGGAACGAAGACGTCTTGCAAGGACTACGAGGCGACGGTGGCAGTGGTGAGGAATAGAGAAGTGAGGTCGACCAGTGAGAGGAAAAAGCGGAAAGGAAATGAAGTAAAATACTGAATCCAAGCCAAACCAAAGAAAAAACACAAAATCAAGAAACGATGGATCTTTTATTTAGTGCATGTTTGACTTTTCAATTTATTTATTTTTTAAAAAAATAAATAAAAAATAATTTTTTAAAAAACTCTTAAAAAATAATTTTTTTAAAATAAAATTTAAAAAAAAAGCTTAAAAAAACTCTAGGAAGGAGGTTTTTTTTAACTATATTAATTTTTAAAAATACTCTTCTCTCAATTAATCTCCTTTCCTCTACAAATTACTATTCTTTAACGTAAATCACGATTTTTCTCTTCTCTAATTCTCTATACAAAAACTAATAAAAAAGCAAAAGACCCAATAATAGAATATCAAAATTTAAAATTTTTTTGATCTTACAAATATTAAGAGAAAAAAATCTAAAATTCAAAACAACATTCAAATACTATTTAAAGATTTTCTCTCTTTTTCACCAAAAAATATTTTAATATTAAATACATCGTTTTCTTTTTTTTTTTAAGAATTGAAGCATCATGATCCGATTGCTTGTTAGATCAACAAAAATCTAATACTATTGTTACTATATAAGTTTGAAAATTATTCCTTTTTTATTGATTTTTTTTATTTTAACATCTGAAATTATATACAAACTTGAAGCATTACATTATAACTTATTAGGTGACTGAAGATGGCATGAATATCCTTTATGGTAATTTTAACCGAAATTAGAGCTTATATAATTTATTTTGTTAAATAGTTTACCAAACAGTTTTAGCTTAATTCTAAAAGCTATTATTTTTCATAAAAGTTTAATAATAGCTTTTAAGTTAAAAAAAGTTAGGTCAAACAGGCTTTTAGACAAAATTGTGAGAAATGGACCTCTTGATAAAGTGATTTCAGAAATAATAACTCATATAAAGTTATCTATTTCTAGCTAAAAAGAAGCATGAGTAGACCAAAATGCCTTTAAAAACGTCATTTCAAATTAAGGTCCCGATATCTCCTTCCCACCAGAGAGAAAATAGAAATAAATGCTCAGCTGTTTGAGCTCGCTCATCTTTCTCTCTCAGTTTTCTAAACTGTCTCAACTCTGTCAACTCTTTGTTGAGCACCATCGTCATCAACTCTCTCGGCTCTTTGAATTGTATGAGCTTTGTCAACTCTCTGTTGAGCACCATCGTCATCGGGCTGTGGTTTATCTCTCGGCATCTGGCCATATTGTCGTAGATTAATAGACCCTATAGTAGAAATGACATCAAGGTATGCTATTGGGTTTATAGCTGCAACACTTAAATTTCTGAAACATTTGGTGTAAATTAGAACATGGATTAGAAACATTGCCCAGAGTTGTTACACGCCATGCATTTATAACATGTGTTAGCGTTATTTTAGCGTGTTACGACATTGGTTATTTTAAAGTAGTTTGTGTAATGAGTCAGTAATTATATTGATTAGCGTGTCATACACCATGGGTATTTTAGGTCAGTTTGTGTAAGGACACAGTAATTATAGTGATTGGCGTGTCAGCGTTGGCGTGTTACAACATTTTACGTTATAAGCATAGCGTGTTACAACATGACTGACAAATTCTAGAACATGACATGTCATGTAATGTGTTAAATGATTGACAAATTATTATTGTTTTCAAAATTTCAGTGGGGTTCCAATTGTGTGACTTGTGATAAGACACGGTGGTCAGTGGGTGGATGGCATTTACAAGGGTGGTGAGTCACGAATGCGAGGGGTTAGGAGTGATTTGTCGTTTGTGGGATTGATGAAGCTGGTTGAATATGTTGTTGGGGTAAACTCAGAAATTGACAAGATTGAGTTACATGCATTGATCAGTACACCCGGAGAGCTATCACAGCTAATTATCAAGGATGATGAGGATGTTGTATTAATTTTGCTAGAACAGAGGAATGTTTCGACTGTGTATGTCAGCATTAAGGGACGCCAAATAAATGTTATGTCACCTGAAAAAGCTGAACAACATGGTAATAAGCTCAATCAAAATGAGATATACAATGCTTTACATATACCACAACATTCGGTCTGTAACCCGCAACAATGGCAATTGACGTATGCATAAGAGTTTGTGCAGCCCGATAGACACACGACATTGACAAAATAGTTGGTTGCACAATTTTGATCAGGATGTGCATCAAACCAATTAGTTACTTGTGTCCAACAAATGCATCAATCGGGTGAAACTGTACAAGGTGTAATGGCATTTTCAAATGAGAATGCGACACTTGAGGACAACACTACGACGCTTGAGGATAATACTGCATCTGATGAAGGAAATGAGGATTTGTTCCCTGTCGGTGAAGATAGATTTGACGACAATTTGGATGATGGGCTTAATGAATGGCATGATTAGAGTTCAGACGGTGACTAGCTTTATGACAATGACATTCCAATTTATAATAATGTTGAAGGCAAAACAAAACCTATTGGAGTTGTTGATATAGGAGATGTTCAATGTGATGACCACATATTCAATAACCCCATCGTCGATGAGAACGGGATTCGTTCCCCTAGTACATTGCTCCATGATAATTATCAGGAAAGAGGAAATGCAGGGATATCTCGTACGTGGGTAATTCTAGGTGCATAAAGGTTCTCCTTCCAAACAATTACAACTGAGGAGTCAACATGTGTCGATGATCGCTTATACAAAGGAAGAATATTTTCCTCGAAGGTCGAGTTGAAACAAGCTTTGAACATGTTGGCTCTAAAAGAGTAGTTTGGGATAGGAGTAAAAAGGTCATGTAAAGCTCGTTATGAGATTGGTTGCAAGGACAAGGCATGCAAGTTCAATGTGCGTGCAACAAAGTTACCTGAAAGATGAGAATATTGGCAAGTTCAGACGTTCCACAAAGTACACACGTGTACTGTCGATGGTTTGCAAGGGCGATTTGCAACTATGAGTGCAAAGATAATTGGTGAACTTATGTCATACAAGCTTTAGGCTAATGGAGTAGCATTGAGACCTAAGGACATAATTGGTGAGATGAGAGTTCAGTGGGGATTGGAATGCTTGTATGGTAAGGCCTGGAAAACGAAACAGTATGCGAAGATGCTTGTTTTGGTTCCCTAGAGGAGTCATTTCAATTACTACCCTTGTATTTTTATATGTTGGAACAAGAAAATCCCAGCACAGTCACTACAGTGGCTACTGATGAGGCAAAAAGATTCAAATATTGTTTTTCGGCATACAGGGCTTGTATTCGAGGGTTTATGGATGTAATGTGTTCTACGATTGCAATTGATGCGACACATCTGAAAGGCAAGTTCAAGGGTGTTCTGTTTATCGCTATATGTAAAGATGTAAACGAGTGTATATATCCAGTTGTGTTTGGCATCGACCATGTTGAGGATGAAGACTGGTAGACGTGGTTTCTTAGCAAGCTGCATGATGCAATTGGTTGTCTTGAAAACACTATGTTCATTTCTGATTAGCATCTTGGTATTAAGAAAGCAATCCAAAATGCATACCCAGAAGCGCACCACGGTTTATGCGGGTACCACTTGGAAAAAAACTTTAAAAACAAGTTCAAGCGTGACAATGTTTCTATGATTTTCACCCTTGCTCGAGATTACTATAAGGTTTCTGATTTCAACAGACATATGAACCAGCTCAAGCATATTCACGCGAGAGCCCACACTGACTTTATGAGAATAAGCCCTGAAAGATGGGCGCGTGCCTGTTTACTGGCAAAGCGATACCAAATGATGACATCCAACATTGCGGAATGTGTTAACTCATGCTTGAAGTGTGCAAGACAAATGCTAATCACTGTTTTGATCGGGTTCATCAAAAACATGTTCCAGTGTTGGTTCCATGACTAGTACGAGAAGGTCGTCAAGGTGACCACGCCTCTCAGCCCTTAGGTTGCTAGGTAGTTGAGCAAACGGTTCAATGATGCACATTTCTTTGTGGTTAAACCTATCAATCGAGTGGAGTTCGAAGTTAAAGACAGGAAAATGGACGGACTTGTAAACCTGTTCACAAAGACGTGTTCAAGTTGTGAGTTCCAAATAGATTTACTGCCATGCAGCCATGCCATTGCAGCAATAAGATCAAAATATCTTTCTTTCTTATTTGAACCATAATTGGCATAGTATTTACATTGTGCTTGAACATTGATTTCATTGTATTTTTTAGTAAATGCAAACGTGAAGCCATTGAATTCTGTGTTGACTACTACAAGACAACCGTTTTGGTGGAAAGTTATATGGGGTCCATTCGCTCGGTAAGGCATCCTAGTGAGTGGGACATCCCTCCTCATGTGAAACAAATTGTCGTCTTGCCACCACCTTGGCGAGGCCAAGTGGGAAAACCTAGGAGGAAAAGGATTCCATTGGCCAGTGAAGGTAGTCGAGCATGGAGATATTCGCAATATAAGAGGTACGGGCATAACAGATAGAATTGCTTATCCCCATTTGCAGTTTCATCCACAAATCTAGCATTATCTCCAAGTCAATCGATGACTCCACCAATGTGCCGACCGAAAGCATGTTCAAGTTGCAGACAAACAAGTCACACACGCAACAACTGTCCAATACGAAGGACAATGTCTGAAAACGTAGGGTGTCTTGTGGATAAAGATAGCTTGTCAGCTTAACTAAATGTGTAACCCATGTGCAATACCTTTGTCACAATTTGCTCTTGCAATATCTTACATTCATTTATATTTGGATTTTGTGTTTGTTAGTTTCCTCTTGTAGATGAGTCTTTATTTTTTTATTAATTTTGTAGATATATTTTTTAATTATTCATTTCATATTGTCCATAGTTTTGAACATTGAATAGACTTGCGAAGTCCCCCCTTTCTCACATTTTATTACGACTTGTATTAAACAATTAATGATTTAATTTAATTCCTTTCTATTTCATTTAATTTAACTTTTTATGTTCTTATAATCAAATCTCTTAAGAGATATAAAATTAATTCATCTAACTTTAGTAGCTTTCTAAATCCTAATATTCAATTTCTTTTTGTAATTTTTTAATTACAACATTTGTTTTATCTATTACTACCTCCATATAAAACTTTAAGCCAATCACTTAACAAAATAATAATAATAATATTGTACCAAGGAGTTTACTTCAAAGGATGCAAGTATAGAAAGAGAAAATTTTTGACTAATTAAAAACATATCGTATGAAATTTAAGATTAAAACACATGACTTGACTAAATAAATTTAAAAATTTTATGGATTATCTAATCAAATTTCATTTATGAATTATCATAATTATTTTTTATTAAATTAAAACATTTTAAAAATAAAATTGAAATATAAGGATGAAAATTCCTCAAAAATATATTATGCTAAGCTAATAAAAGAAATGCTGTGGCATTTTTGATCATTCGGTGTGGGGGTTGAGATTAGGCTGTAATTGGTAGATGCCAATGACATCTTGTGGTGACACGCTGAGTGGAAGCAGATACTTGGCGTGACACGCTGAGTGCATGCAGATTTCGGTGGTGACACGTTAACTTTTTACAGTATTGTGGGGTGACACGGCACGCCCCATCTTGTGGTGACACGCTGAGTGGAAGCAGTACTTGGCGTGACACGCTGAGTGCATGCAGATTTTGGTGGTGACATGCTGAATTCTTGCAGTATTGTGAGGTGACACGGCATGCCCCATTTTTTAATGACACGTTGAGTGGTAGCAGATACTTACCGTGACACGCTGAGTGCATGTAGATTTCGGTGGTGACATGCTGACTTTTTGCAATATTGTGGGGTGACATGGCACACCCCAATTTATGGTGACACGTTGAGTGGAACCAGATACTTGGCTTGACACGTTGAGTGCATGCAGATTTCTATGGTAACACGCTGACTTCTTATAGTACTGTTGTCAAACCCTGTTTTATAAAATAATTACAACGTCATTTACATGCTCAATAGAATGGTTACATATTTAGAAAGTTTGAGAAATCATTAAAAGACGATATTACCCCTAATGGTATCATTAAGTCGATTAAGCCTCAACTAGTTCAAATAGGAATTTTAAGTTGAAATTAAGAGTTTCACAGCTCAGGGATGACTCAAAATGGTAATTCGGAGTTCGAGGATCAATTCAGAGTCAAACCAGAATTTTCACTATCTAGGGGCAAAATGGTCATTTGCCACTTGGGGATAAAATGAAAATTTTTAAAAAAGATTTTTTTTTTGGCCCCATTTAACTTATTAGAGTATGATTTGAGTATTGGAGTATAATTTGAGGGTTTGATAGTGAAAAAATTTAATTTCGATGATTTTTGAAGTGTAAGGGTAAAATCGTAATTTTTCCATCCGCGGATAAATTTTGAGATTTTGAGAGAATTCAGATCACATTTGACAAATTGGAGAATGGTATGAGTATAAGGGATGAAAAATATGTCTATGGGTAATTTTTCAGTTTTTGGGGCAAAAATGTAATTTTTGACTTTTACGGGGGTAAAAGTGTAAATTTCAAAAATTACTCCACCAAGACTTTGGATAAGTCTGAGAATTTTATCTAAGCTATGGATATGTGGGAAAAGTGTATGGTGAAAATTTGGAAACAAATGGATGGCTAGAATTTAAGAAATTAATAAAACAAAAAAAATGAATAAAATAAT